>NC_059285.1:23071665-23126778 GCF_017591435.1 Portunus trituberculatus
TGGATGTCCATTTGCCTCCTGCATCGCCTAAGCCTTTGAAGGGCCTGACCAAATGGCAATGCGGCTCTGCAGAGTCGTTAGATTTAGCTCAGCCTAAGCAATCTAAGGTTTCTTCCGGTGCACATAATCGTGAGTCCTCCAGGGACCGCTCTGCTAGGGTAGCTCCAGTAGTTTCTGTTCAGCCTCCTATGACACCCTCTGTCTCAGATCGGGCTTCTTGTGATGATAATGGTCTTAACATGGAGACGTCTGATGATATTGTCACAGCCGTCCCTCGTGGACCAACTGTGTCAAAAAGTGCAGTCCAGCCAGACCCTTGTCCTCTGATGACCAGTAGGTATGATGATGGTTCGCATCACTAACCGGTAGGCCGAGAGGGAGCGGTCCAACGACCCGGCACATCACAACTCCCGGTGTCTTCTCGTCGGTTGATTATTTCTAGTTAGGTGAGTCATGGGATGCCCCTTCAAAAGGCTCGCCCGTCCACTGCACCTAAATAGTCATCTTCAAGCTTTTACAGTGGAACTGTAGAGGCCTTCGTGCCTCGTTGGGGGAACTCCGAGCTTTACTGTCGGAGTTCTCTCCAGCCTGTGTAGCTCTACAAGAGACTATGCTAGGTGATAGTACTTATTCTAGTCTTCCTGGCTATCGTGCCTTTTTTAGCACTCCTTTCCCCGAACAGGGCCACCACGGTGGCACAGCTATCCTAGTCCGTCAAGACATACCTGTTGTCCCCTTGCAACTCAACTCTCCCTTCAGGTGGTTGCTGTTAAGGTTTTATGGGACGATCCTACACTATTTGCAGTTTATATCTCCTCCTCGGGTTCCTGTCTCCAGGGGTGAGCTTGACGGCCTGGTGCGTCAGCTGACTCCGCCTTTCCTCTTGTTGGGAGATTTTAACGGCCGTCACCCATTGTAGGATGAAGGTGCTAGTAATCCTCGTGGGGTTTTAATTGCTTCTTTTATTGAGGATGAGGGATTGGAGGTTTTAAATTCTGGGGATGTTACACATTTCCACAGTCCTACTGGGACTTTTACAACTATTGATCTTTCTCTGTGTACATCTAATTCTTTCCTTGATTTTAATTGGCGGGTCCTACCGGATTTACACGGTAGAGACCACTTTCCAATTTTATTACAATCTGTGAACTCTGAGCCACGGTCCCAGCCCCCACGCTGGGTTTTAGACAAGGCAGATTGGCCTCGATTCACAGACCTTAGCTCTTTTATCCGTCCGCTGGCTGACTTTTCTACTTGTGCTGAGGCTGTTGATTATTTTACCGATCTTTTACATTCAGTAGCGCTTCAGACAATCCCTAGGACGTCCGGTCGCTTTACTAAGCGTCCCATTCCTTGGTGGAACGCAGCATGCACTAACGCTGTGAAAGAGAAACGGGCAGCTTTCTCTCGTCTCCGGCGACATCGTGGGGACCCGCAGTGCCCGGAAGCTTTTCGACACTGCCGAGCACGGGCCTGCCGCGTTTTGAAAGAGGCACAAAGAGCCTCTTGAAAAGCCTATGTCTCTTCCATAAACGTCCTCACCCCTCTTACAGATGTCTTCAGCAAAGTCCGCCGAATTGCTGGGAAGTATTCTGCTCCTTTCCCACCAGTTTTGTTGTCTACTGGGCGGACGGTGGCAGACCCTAGGACTGTCACCGACCTCTTCGCAGAGCAATCTGCCAGTGTTTCCCGGAGGCATCCTGCAGCCCAGGGCGCACGTCACCGCCAGAGAATAGAATCTCTCAGCATACATTTTTCTTCCACTGGAGGGGTCTTATAATGTCCCCTTCTCTGTCTCCGAGATGCGGACTGCTTTGTCCCAGTGTCATGACTCTTCTCCTGGCCCAGATGATATTCCTTATGCCTTTTTGCGTCACATGTCTGACCGTGCTTTTAACTTTTTATTAAGTCTTTATAATATGATTTGGCATACCGGTGACTTTCCATCTTCTTGGGCTGTGGCAGTGGTTCTCCCATTTCTGAAGCCTGGGAAAGATAATCTTCAGGCTACGAACTATCGTCCTATATCTTTGACGTCCTGCATTTGTAAAGTATTAGAAAAGATGGTTAATGTAAGACTTGGAGAGGGGGAACTATTTGTCATTGGTACAGTATGGTTTCTGAAAGATGAGGTCTACTACTGATGCTCTTTTATCCCTGTAGTCTTCTATTTGTGAGGCTTTTACTAATCACCACCATCAGGTAACCATTTTTTTTTTTTACCTGGAGAAGGCCTACGACACAACTTGGTGTCATGGCATTTTACGTTCCTTGTATAATTTTGGCCTCCGTGGCCACCTTCCTATTTTTATCCAGCAGTTTTTATCGAGACGTCTTTTACGGGTTTGAGTGGGGAGTGTTCTCTCCGATGCTACTGTTCTAGATGATGGTGTCCCACAGGGAAGTATTCTTAGTGTTACGCTATTCGCAGTCGCCATAAATGGTGTTATAGATACTCTACCGGATGGCGTTCACAGCTCCTTATAAGTGGACGACTTGTGTATCTCTTTTGCTGCTGCTAGGATGTCACTGATTGAGCGCAAGCTCTAACTGGCAATCAATAGGGTGTCCGGTTGGGCCAACATGAACAGTTTTCGATTCTCCACCTCAAAGACTGTAGCCGTGCATTTTTGTCGCAACCGTGGTGTACATCCAGACCCTGATTTATACCTCGCCAATAGACGCCTCTCATGCGTGGAGGCGACTCGATATCTTGGCCTTTTGTTTGACAACCGTCTCACCTGGGTTCCCCATTTCCGTTCTCTTAAGGTGTCTTGTCGGCATGCATTATCCCTTCTTCGGGTTTTAAGTCACACCTCTTGGGGTGCGGACAGGGACACTTTGCTGCTGCTTCACCGTACACTAATCCTTCCTAAGCTGGAATACGGTTGTGAGATTTACTCCTCTGCAACGGAGGCACGGCTACGTGTACTTGACTCCGTGCATCATGCTGGGATCTGCTTGGTTACAGGTGCATTTCGGACATCTCCAATTCCTAGCTTATTAGTGGATGCTGGCTTCTGGCTGCTGGACATCCGGCGCCAGTCTTTGATGCTCCGGTGTTGGTTTCGCACCCACCGTCTTCCTGATTCCGTCCCTTGTCTAACAATATTGCGGGACTCGTGCTCGCAGGCATATGTCACTCGACCTAGTCTCCCTAAACCTTTTGGCCATCGAGTCGCAAATCTCATGGCGGATTTATCTATCGACCCCACTCCTGTGCACTCTTTCCAGCTCCCACGAGTTGGTTATTGGCAGCTTCCTGTTATCTCATTATGCCCTCCTGCCATGGATGGCAAGAAGGATTTTCTGCCAGCTCTGTCCCACACACGGTTTTTAGAACACTTTTTATCCATTTTGATGATATCCCTGTTTTTACTGATGGTTCCAAATCCGACGCAGGCGTTGGATTTAGTGTGGTTTTCCCCTCTTTTTATCGGTCTGGTAGCCTTCCTTCTGTAGCGTCCGTCTTTACTGCAGAGCTGTCTGCCATAGTCCTAACTTTACAGATTATTTTTACTCTCCCGGTTTCGTCTTTTACAATTTTTTGTGACTGTTGCAGTGCTCTTACTGCTCTCTCTTCTACTATCTTGCTTCATCCATTGGTTTTATCAGCCCTAGAGTGGCTATATCTACTTACCAGAAAAGGATATCGTGTTGGGTTCTGTTGGGTCCCTGGTCATGTTGGTGTTCCTGGGAATGAACACGCAGACCGCCTAGCTAAAGAGGCAGCAAGTCGCGCTCCATCTCCTGCCCCTGTTCCGTTTCGAGACCTATTTCATTTTATTCATGTGGCGATTGCTGCAATTTGGCAGAGGAGATGGCTAACGGGGGTCGCAACCTCGAAAATGATAGAGATCACTACTTCCACTATCCCTTAGTGGACATACACTTATGTCCGGGATCGCCGTTTACAGACTTTATTGGCGCGACTGCGTATAGGTCACATGTACCTTACACAAAGGTACCTGTTGACCAGGGACCCTCAACCTTACTGTGATGACTGCCAGGTGCCGCTTACGGTGCAGCACCTACTAGTGGAGTGCCCTAATTTGACGGACTTAAGACACCACTTCTTCCACCGCAGTCGCGGTAGAGATGGCGGTGTCTATTATATCTCAAAGGTCCTTGGACCAGAGTGCCTGGCACAAGGCCATGACGTTTTTAGATTTCTGGGAGAAGTTGGCCTTCTCCCAAAGCTGCGAATTTTATTTGATTTTATTATATGTATTTTAATGTTTTATTTACTTTTATTGTATACTGTATTTTAGATACTTTTGATTCCAGAGTTTTTCTTTGTTTTTAGTTTTTTAGTTTTTAATTGCTTTTAGTTAGTTTTTTATTTTACGATGACTTTTTTTAACATTTTGTAGCGGTGCCAGATGACCGCTGATGTTGCGGCGCCTTATTATAAACCCACCACCACCACCACTGCAACTATTACTACTACTACTACTACTATTACTACCACTACTATTACTACTACTGGTACTGCTACTACTATTGCTATTACTACTACCACTACTACTGCTACTGCTACAATTACTACTACTACTACTACTACAACTGCTATGACTGCTACCTCGACTACTACTACTTTTTTTTTTTTTTTTTTTTTACATTACAAGGGCACTGGCCAAGGGCAAACAAAGTGTTGGAAAAAAAAAAAAAACCCGCTGGTTGCCAGGCCCTGTTAAGAGGAAAGTAGAAAGAGAAAAAACAAAAAAATCTAAAAGGAGGGTCCAGTTAACGTAAGAGGTGTCTTGACACTCCTCTTTTGAAAGAGTTTAAGTCATAGGCAGGTGGAAATACAGACACAGGTAGAGAGTTCCAGAGTTTACCAGTGTAGGGAATGAAGGAGTGAAGATACTGGTTAACTCTTGCATTAGGAAGATGGACAGAATAGGGATGAGAAGAAGTAGAGAGTCTTGTGCAGCGAGGCTGCAGGAGGGGGGAAGGCATGCAGTTAGCAAGTTCAGAAGAGCAGACAGCATGAAAACAGCGGTAGAAGACAGATAAAGATGCAACATTGCGGTGACTTAAAGAATCAAGACAGTCAGTTAGAGGAGAAGAGTTGATAAGACGAAAAGCTTTAGATTCCACCTTGTTTAGTAAAGCTGTGTGTGGATCCCCCAGACATGAGAGCCATACTCCATACACGGGCGGATAAGGCCCTTGTACAGAGCAAGCAGCTGGGAGGGAGAGAAAAATGGACGAAGACGCCATAGGACACCTAACTTCTTGGAAGCTGATTTAGCAAGAGTAGAGATGTGAAATTTCCAGTTTAGATTTTTAGTGAAGGATAGACCGAGTGTGTTTAATGTAGAGGAGAGGGGAAGTTGAGTGTTATTGAAGAAGAGAGGATAGGACTACTACTACTACTACTACCATCACAACTACTAATATTACTACTACTACTACTACCATCACAACTACTAATATTACAACTACTACAACTACAGCTGCAATTACTACTACAGTAAGCCCCCGCACTTGGCGAATTAATTAGTCTGGCGAAACTACCATGAGTTCTTTATACAATATAAATTGCCTAAAAAATGCCTCAATCAGTCTTTGGACATTGCCAAAGTCCCTCTTTTGACACCTAAAATACCATCTTTTGAGCTGAAATAAAATCTTTTGCCTTCACATATTAGAGCACATGTACAAAACAGACCAATAAACAATAAATAAAGCTAATAAGACATGATATAAAGGCTGTAACTCCTGTTTTTCCACCAGTTTCCCTCACTCACTTTCGTCCTTGCTGCCACTAACTTTGTCCTTTCCCCCACCGGTACCACCTGTTGCGCTGGTAGACGCCATGTTGGCGGTAAATCACCAGAATTTGTTCCTACGCTAGCAGAACAAAGGGCAACATAAACAAAATGGCTGAATGAGACTCTCACACTATGTTCTGATAGGTTTGGAGAGAGATCTGACGTCACCGGAGAGCCAAATGGTTCGCTGTGCGGCCGCTAGGGGACCGTCAAGTTTGAATTCGGCTGTCCGTGGTCACCCTACCGTCAAAAGTAAATTTTGCCAAGCTGAGATTCGCCAAGTGTGGGGGATTACTGTACTTTTCTTTTTTTTTTTTTATGAAGGGAAGAGTTTACCTATAAATTTGCTACGGGAAATGAGCTACGCTCGTGGTATCCCGTTCGCTTGAATCCATTTATCATACTTTTCTTTAAAACCATGGATACTTCTTGCTCTCACTACACCCTCTGGTAATCTATTCCAGGCAGTGACAGTTCTTGCTGGGAAACTGAACTTTTTAATATCAGTTGTACACCCTAGAATCCTCAATTTCAAATCATGATTATCTCTTGGTCTTCTTGTCATATCCAGCTCGAGAAAGTCATCTCTATCAATCTTGTCAATCTCATTTACACACTTGAACAGTTGGATCATATCACCTCTTCTTCTTCTCTCTTCCAACGTTGGCAGATTTAGTCTACATAATATTTCCTGGTAATCTATATCATGCAAGGCTGGCACCAGTTTCGTTGCCGCTCTTTGTACCCATTCCAGTTTATGTATATGTTTCTTCAAATGAAGCGCCCATACCACCTGTGCATATTCTAATTTTGGCCTCAGAATTGATTCTATTACTTTTTTGACCAGTTTATCATTCAGGTGAGTAAATATAGTTCTGATATTTGCAACTATTGCCAAACCTTCCCTTACAATTTTGTTAATATGTCCCTCAGGTGACAAGTTGTTTTGTACTATAACCCCCAAGTCTTTTTCTCTTTCTACACACATTAGATTCACTTCAACTAAGTTATAGCTTGCATGAGGTCTGTGTATACTTCTTCCCATTTCCAACACATGACATTTGTCAGCATTAAATTCCATCATCCATTTATTGCTCCATTCGTGAATAATATCCAAGTCCTCTTGTAAACCTTGACAATCTTCTTGGGTTTTTACTTGTCTCATTATTTTTGCATCATCTGCGAACAAATTAATATAACTTCTCACTCCATCTGGTAGATCATTTACATATGTCACGAACATTAGGGGTGCCAACACAGACCCTTGTGGAACTCCACTCTCTACTTCAGCCCATTCAGAGCTTACACCCTGCACTACTGTCTTCATTTTTCTCCCTGATAAGTAACTTGTCATCCATTTAAGTATCTTGTCCCCAAGTCCACATTTTTCCATCTTCCACTTAAGTCTTTTGTGGGATACCTTATCAAAAGCCTTTTTTAGATCAAGATATATACAGTCAACCCATCCTCCTTTCATATCAACTATGTCAATTACTCTTGAATAAAAACTTAGAAGATTGGTAACGGAAGATCTTCCCTTTCTAAATCCAAATTGCTTTGATGAAAGAATTTCTCTTTCTTCTAGGAACTTCATCCATCTATCTCTTATTATTCCCTCTAACACCTTTATTAATATACAGAGAAGAGAAACAGGCCTGTAGTTTAACGATATCTTTCTACTTCCTCCTTTATGTATGGCCACTATTTGCGCTTCCTTCCACTTTTCCAGAACATATCCTTCTTCTAATGACTTCATGTATAACTAATGAATTGGCCAACTTAATTCCTCAGCACAACATTTCAACACCCATCTCGACATTTGGTCCGGTCCCATTGCCTTATTTACATCCAGCATCTGGAGTCTTGTTATGACTTCCTTTCTATCAAGTACAATGTTTTCCAACTTGGGGCCTTGATATCCTCCTAGTACTCCTTCTTCTCCAACATAATCACCATCTTTTACAAACATTGATTTAAACTTGTTATTTAATACCTGAGCTATTTCTCGCTCATCTTCAATAATCTCTCCTTCCACTTTCAGCCTCTGAATTGCACCTCAAATTTTTGTTTTACCATTAACATATTTGTAAAAAAGTTTAGAATCACTTTCAAATTTATCCACAATGTTTTTCTCATATTTAGCCTCTTCCTCTCTTCTCACCTCTGTATACATATTCCGTGCTCTATGATACTTTTCCTTTGTTCCTTCATTCCTTCTTTTTCTCATATTTTTCCATGCTCTATCTCTCTCTTCTTTGGCTTTTCTGCATCACTTGTTAAATCATATTTTTTTTATCTCTCTCTCTCTTGGCTTATATAAAGGGACTGTTTTCTGAACCACTTCGTCGTATACTCTCAGTACCTCTTCCAGCATTGCCTCTGTATTCAATTCCAAAATCCTCTTGAACCACCTCCTCTCTCTAAAATATTTCTTCATATTCTCTATGGCAGCCTTCTTAAAGTTGTATTTATTAATCGCAGTTTTCTGGGACTCACTCTCCAATCCATATTTGAGCCACACTTCACATATTAGGACTACGTGATCTCCTCTTCCTAGTGGGCTCTCAATCGTGATATTCCCTATTTCTTCCTCCTTTTTAGTAAATACTAGATCCAGTCTTGATGGGTTATCATCTCCTCTAACTCTTGTCATTTCTTTGATGAGTTGGTACAGAGCATTTTCTGTCATTTGATCAAATAGTTTAGCTCCCCAATTCCCTTCCTCGCATTTCGGCTTCATACTTTCCCAGTCCACTTCTTTACAGTTAAAGTCACCACAAAGTATGATGCGATTTGATCCTCTAATTAATCTTTCTAAGGTATCCAAGGTCTCATTCCTCATTCTCTTGTGGCTTCTCTTGTCCAAGCTCCTGTGTATGGTGCTACGTATGTCGTTATCACTTATTTTCTCATTTTCTTTCGTTGTAATTTCCACTGCTAACACTTCAGCTAATTCAGACTCAATCTCTATATTTTTCACCCTTAAACTGTTGTGGACCAGAATACAAACTCCTCCACCAAATCTACCCACTCTGTCTTTCCTCCAAATGTTGTATCCTTTTGGAGCTTATGCCATCCACATTGGTATAAATTAACCTTAGATCCACAAAGACTTCATCCTTCACACCTCTTGTCACTACTCCCTTGGGGCCATCATCCCTCCTATGGCCCCTTCCACCTCTACTGACACACCTCTCTTGAACAGTCTCACCACTTTTCCCTTCCTTATAGCAAAGAATATTTCTTAGCTTCTTCATCTGTTCTGTTTTCATTTTTACTTCTAGCCACTTTTCTCATCTCTTGAACTTTCATTCTCTCTGGTAATGACATATCTCTATTTATATAGATTTCTTTCATTCCCTCTATCCTTCTGAACCTGCTTGCCATGGCCAACACCTCCCTTGCAGTTCTTTCAGGGCTGAACCACCCATGGGCAAAAAAAAGATAAAAAAAAAGGCCCACTTGAGTGCTGGCTCTCTACAAAGGGAAGTGTCAGCCAAAATTAGGGAGCAAATGCCTCGATACCTCCCTCTTAAAAGAAGACAAGTTGTAGGAATTCGGAAATACAGATGCAAGGATGGAGTTTCAGAGTTTACCAGTGAAAGGTATGAAAGATTGAGAGTACTGCTTAACTCTTGTGTTGGACAGTGGGACAGAATAGGGATGAGAGGAAGAAGAAAGCCTTGTGCAGAGCAGGAGGAAGGGAGGCATGCAGTTAGCAAGATCAGTAGAACAGTTAGCATGAAAATAGTGATAAAAGATAGAAAGAGATGCAACATTTCAGTGGTGAGAAAGAGGCTGAAGACAGTTAGTCAGAGGAGGGGAGTTGATGAGAAGATAAGCTTTTGATTCCACCCTATCTAATAAAACTGTGTGACTGGAACCCCCACAAATATGCAAAGAGTACTCCATACAGGAGCGGATAAGGCCCCTATATAGAGTAAGCAGTTGAAGGGTGAGAAAAACTGGCGGAGACGCCTCAGAACACCTAACTTCATAGAAGCTGTTTTAGCAAGAGATGAGTTGTGAAGTTTCCAGTTAAAATTTTGAGTAAAGGACAGACCGAGGATATTCAGTGTGGAAAAGGGAGAAAGTTGAGTGTCATTGAAGAAGAGGGGATAGTTGTCTGTAAGGTTGTGTCGAGTTGATATATGAGGCCCCGCGTGCCAAACAATTGTAACCCTGAAATTTGAGATTTTGAGATAACGGCTGCTCCATGAAGTAGAGGGGTGTAAAAGTTGTATGGTGATGCCGGCCAAGCCAAATCCGACCTTCTAGGTACCTACAGCAAGGTGCAAAGTCGAACGAAAACACATGAAAAAAAGTAGCGAGATACCCGCTCAATTCTTTGCCAAAGAATAGTAACCTTCCCAGCCCAGCTGTTGCTGCCTGATGTGCGTGACCCAATCAGCAGCGCGTACAGCTGTGACGTCACTCCCACGCTGTGCCTCAGCCTATGTTTACGCTCTCTCTCTCTCTCTCTCTCTCTCTCTCTCTCCCCCCAATCCCCCTTGACACGTGTGTATTAGACTAGCCCTTTAACTCGTAAGGATTAATATTTATTTTTTTCGCTCGAAAAAAAAAAAAATTACTTTTACAGCTATCATCACGAAACCTTCACACATTCCAAATTAAAACAAGTACTCTTAAAATAATAACTTAGAAATGTTTTAAGAAAAAAAAATTACTGCTACTGTGTGGGGTTTAATTAACCCAATGTTAATAAACCAGAAATCTTCTGATTTACTATCAAAACCTAAATAACTAAACCCAAGACCTTTCATTTCAAGTATAATACTTACATATTCTGACCAATCTTAGGTGCATAATCAGTGTTTAACTTTAAGTGCGTTTTACTCAAAAGTAGGATTTTCGGGTTACGATTGTTTGGCACGTGGGGCCTCATATGGAGGAATTGAGCTTTTGAGGCACTGAAAACTACTAGATTTTTTCTGCCCCAATCAGAAATCTTAGAAAGATCGGAAGTCAGGCGTTCTGTGGCGTCCCTGCTTGATCTGTTGCCTTCCTGAAGGGTTGGTCGTCTCTGAAAGGACGTGGAAAGATGTAGGGTGGTATCATCAGCATAGGGCAAGAAGTTTGGTTAAGAAGGTCATTGATTAATAATAGAAAGAGTGGGTGACAGGACAGAACTCTAAGGAACACCACTATTAATAGATTTAGGAGAAGAACTACTACTTCTACTATTACTACTACTTATATTAATATTACTACTTCCACTACTACTGCTACTACTACTACTATTACTATTACTGCTGCTGCTGTTGCTACTACTACTACTACTACTACTACTACTACTACTACTACTACTACTACTAATACTACTACTTCTACCACTACTACTACTACTATTAATGCTGGTGCTGTTGCTACTACTACTACTACTACTACTACTACTACTACTACTACTACTACGACTACTAGTATTAATAGAATCCCTGCTCACTTTCTCCTTCCCATTTCTCAGGGAGAGTGGTGGTGGTAGTAGTAGTAGTAGTAGTAGTAGTAGTAGTAGTAGTAGTAGTAGTAGTAGTAGTAGTAGTAGTAGTAGTCCAGTGGTTTAAAGTTACTTACATGTCACCATGATAACCAGGTACTAGGTGGTTACACCAAAGATGCGCTTCGGTGGTGATATGGGTACCACTATAAATAAAATTGCCTACGCCACTAATGGGTGGAAGCTTAACAGTGCTTCCAATACTCTTCAAGTTACCTACACGCAGTATAAGCCAGGACACAGAAAAGCAGCAGTAGCAGCAGCAGCAGCAGCAGCAGCAGTAGCAGCAGCAGCAGCAGCAGCAGCAGCAGCAGCAGCAGCAGCAGCAGCAGCAGCAGTAGCAGTAGCAGCAGCAGCAGCAGTAGCAGCAGCAGCAGCAGCAGCAGCAGCAGGCGTGAACCAGCAGCAGCAGCAGCAGCAGCAGCAGCAGCAGCAGCAGCAGCAGCAGCAGCAGCAGCAGCAGTTGTTGCAGCAGCAGCAGCAGCAGTTGCAGCAGTTGCAGTTGCAGCAGCAGCAGTTGCAGCAGCAGCAGCAGCAGCAGCAGCAGCAGCGTTGCGTGTTGCAGTGTTGCAGCAGCAGCAGCAGCAGCAGCAGCAGCAGCAGCAGCAGCAGTGGTGGCAGCAGCAGCAGTGGCATTAGCAACAGCAGCAGCAGCAGCAGCAGCAGCAGCAGCAGCAGCAGCAGCAGCAGCAGCAGCAGCAAAGGTTGCAGCAGCATAATCAGCATCATTATTATATTATTATTAGCAGCAGTAGCAGTAGCAGTGACAGCAACAGCAGTAATCATAGTAGTGGCAGCAGCAGCAGTGACAGCAACAGCAGCAATCAGCAGCAGCAGCAGCAGCAGCAGCAGTAGCAGCAGCAGCAGCAGGTGGGTGACATCAGCAGCAGCAGCAGCAGCAGCAGCAGCAGCAGCAGCAGCAGCAGCAGCAGCGGTGACAACAGCAGCAACTGCAGCAGCAGCAGCAGCAGCAGCAGCAGCAGCAGCAGCAGCAGCAGCAGCAGTAGCAGCAGCAGCAGCAGCAGCAGCAGCAGCAGCAGCAGCAGCAGCAGCAGCAGCAGCAGCAGCAGCAGCAGCAGCAGCAGCAGCAGCAGCAGCAGTGGCAGCACACCACTACCATACCATTATTCCACCACCACCACCACCACCAACAACAATGCAACAATAACACACAATACACAACAATAATAACAATAATATTATTACCATTACACACACAATTATTAGCAGCAGCAGCAGCAGCAGCAGCAGCAGTGGCAGTATCATCACTGACCACCACTTATTTCATCATCATCATCACCAACAACAACAACACACACATTAGCACCACCACTTAGCAGCAGCAGCAACAGCAGCACCAGCAGCAGCAGTGTGAGCAGCAGCAGCAGCAGCAGCAGCAGCAGCAGCAGCAGCAGCAGCAGCAGCAGCAGCAGCAGCAGCAGCAGCAGCAGCAGCAGCAGCAGCAGCAGCAGCAGCAGCAGCAGCAGCAGCAGCAGCAGGTGCAGGTGGTGTGTTGTTGCAGGTTGCAGTTGGTTGTTGTTGCTGTTGCTGCTGCTGCTGCAGCAGCAGCAGCAGCAGCAGCAGCAGCAGCAGTGGCAGCAGTGGCAGCAGCAGCAGCAGCAGTGGCAGCAGTGTGGCAGCAGCATACTGGCAGCAGCAGCAGTAGTAGTAGCAGCATTAGTAGTTGCAACGTAGTAATAGTAGCAAAAGTATCAATAATAGTAGTAGTAATTGTACTACTACTACTACTACTATTACTACTACTACTACTACTGCTACTACTATTACTACTACTACTACTATGACTACTACTACTACTACTACTACTACAAATTATTATTTTTATTATTATTATTATTATTATTGGAAGTGTCTTTCTTATGAATCAGAGACTCCTAGGTAGTCTGCTTATTACAAAGTACCTCCTCCTCTCTCTCTCTCTCTCATCCTGTGGGGGAATGGGACCACACACACACACACAAGGTTGGATTTGGTATTTACCAGGGGCATATCTCTAAAAGTGGAAATTGAACATAAATGTCCCTTGGGGAGAAGCGATCATGATGTCCTAAGCTTTGAGCTGGATACGGAATTAAGTACGAATAAGATTGTGGAACGCAGGGAGGAAAAATTATATTATATTAGGGCAAATTATAACCATATAAGGGAGTTCTTTAATGAAATTGACTGGTCCGTGGTATACCAGGAAAGGGATATGCAATTGAAATACGATAAATTTATGGATTTGTATAACTTTGCTGTGAAAAAGTTTGTGCCATATTACAGAAAGAGGACTTTAAATAATAAACAGTGGTTTAATAGAAATTGTGAAGAAGCAAAAAAGAACAAAGAAAAGGCATGGAAGAAACTTAAGAAAAACAGTGATGTATTATCAAGAGAAGTTTACAAAACAGCAAGGAATAGATATGTTGAAGTAAGGAGAACAGCACAGAAGGAATATGAACAGAGGGTGGTGGAAAACTGTGATAGTGACCCAAAATGTTTTACAAATTCATAAATGGAAAACTAAATATAAGGGAGGCAATAGTAAAGGTAAAAAATGGAGAAGTATATGAGGATGCTGGAGATATAGCTGAAATTTTGAACGACAACTTTTGCAAAGTGTTTACAAAGGAGGAGCATTTTATGGGAGGAAGGCCTACGGAAATAAAGCAAATGCAGGACATCATGGTTACTAAGGAAGATGTAAGGAAAATTATAAGCAATCTGGATATTAATAAATCAATGGGGCCTGATGGCATATCTGGGAGGTTGCTAAATGAATGTAAGGATCAATTGTTGAACCCCGTATTTGATATTGTGGAAACCTCCATACGAACAGGAGTAGTCCTGAAAGAGTGGAAAAGAGCTGACATTGTGCCTATATATAAGAATGGTAGTAGGATGGAACCGCTAAATTATAGACCAGTATCGTTCACTAGTATATTGTGCAAGGTATGTGAAAAAGTAATTAAAGCTAATTGGAGTGAGTATCTAGAAAGTGAAAACATTCTGAGTGAAAGACAGTTTGGTTTCAGAAAAGGAAGATCGTGTATCCAATTTATTATGTTTTTATTCAAGAGTGACTGACATACTACAACATAGAGAGGGATGGGTGGATGCTATCTACTTGGACTTGAGAAAGGCCTTTGATAAAGTACCACACAATAGACTGATGTGGAAACTAAAGAAGATTGGAGGAGTAAATGATAAACTAGCAAAATGGATGGAAAATTACTTATTGGGAAGAGAAATGAGAACAGTTGTGAGAGGAAGGAAGTCCAAGTGGAAGAAGTTAACCAGTGGAGTTCCACAAGGGTCAGTGCTTGGTCCCATCTTTCAGTAGCTGATGTTGTGTGTGCATGTGGCTGTGGTTTTTATAGTTAGCAATTGGTGTTTGTGCTTGGTGTCTGTGTGTGGTGCTTTTGAGTGTTAGTGTAGTGAAAGTGTGTACTGCAAGTGTTAAATTAGAGTGAAATAGTGGTTAGAATCAGTGTTTGTGAGTTAAAAGTACTTTGGTAGAGCGAGGAGACTAGGCTTGTAACCGTCAAGTTGACCTTGAAAGAGGATTAGTTGACCTCACTTAGACCACTGCGGTTCCCCACCCCGTCAAAGTATTTTTATTTGTTTGTGAGTTAACAGATTGTAAATTAGTATGGCGGTAGCTACTGAGGTATATCAGAGTGTGATTGAGTGCATGAAAGAGAGTGTTGAGATGGGATTGGGAGAGTTTGTTGTGTGTGAGATGTGTGGGCATGACAGGAAGGTCATTGACTTTTCTGAGTGTATGGTGTGTAGGCTCAAGAGCAAAAATTTAGTTCTTTCTCTTGAGTACCGAGAATTGCGAGAGGAAATGAGAAAGCTAAGTGAGGGGAAAAGTGCGAACAAGTTCTCATCTTTGAGTTGAAGGAGGAGGTTAAGAGGCTTGGGGAGGCAGTGGAAAAAATTAGGCAGGAGATCAGTGTTAGGCTGAAGGTTGGATCTTCTGAGGGCGACAGGGTGGCTTGGCCCTCTGTTGGGAAGAGCAGAGTGGGGAAGAGGGAGCAGGCGAGCCAGACTGGGAAAGATAGTAGTCAAGATGGGCAGAGATGGCAGGTTGCGAGGGGAAGGAAAGCGGAGGCAGTTAGGGAGGATAGGACTAAACCTGTTGAGTATGAAAATAGGTTCAGTTTGTTGGAGGAAGAGGGGAGAGTGAGAGTGAGAGGAGAATGAAGTGGTTGTGGTGAGTGAAAGGAGAAAGAAGGGGGTATAGGAGAGGAGGAGGAGGGTTGTGCCTAGCACACCTCAGGTGTGTGTGTGGGTGACTCTCAGGTTAGGTATTTAGATAGCACTTTCTGTGGGAAAGACAGGGATAGGAGGACGAACGTGTGTATGCCTGGTGCAGGTGTGAAGGCAGTGAGTGAGGAGGTGCAGAAGAGGTTGGGGGATGGAGAGGAGGTGTAGTAGTTTTGCACGTAGGTGAGAACGATGTCAGAGCAGGTGGGTCGGAGGAGTTAGTGGCAAGATTGGAAATGTTAGGCAAGATAAGGGAGAGTGGTAGGAGGTGTGCAGTGTCAGGAATCTTGCCTCGTGTGTATGTTAGCAGGGAATGGTTGTCTAGAGCCATTGGTGTGAATGACCGGGTAAAAGGGATGTGTAAGGATGTGGGTGTCAGCTTTGTGGATGTATGGGATAGGTTCTATGGGCGAAGGGATTTGTATGCTAGGGATGATGTGTATCTGAGTAGGAAGGGTGTGGATGTGCTGAGTGGATGTCTGGAGGGGGGAGTTGGGATGGAGTGTAGGGGGTGAGGTAGCAAATGCATTCCAGAAGAAAGATACTAGACATAAATTAGATAGGATAAACAGAGATAGTGAAAAGATTAGGAAAGATTTCCAGGTGCAAATAGGAGAGAATAAGATTAGGATTCCAAATAAGGAGACAGCATCTAGGAAGGTAGCAGGACTTAAATGTTTTTATGTAAATGCCAGGAGTCTTAGGAACAAGAAGGACGAGTTATCTAGTTATATAGTTGAGGAGGACTTAGATGTTGTATGTGTCACAGAGGCATGGGTAAATGAGGAAAAGTTTATGGAAAATAGGAAAGAATATGAAGTAGATGGATACATTATGTATTCACACCAGAGAATTGGTAGGATAGGTGGAGGAGTAGTTATTTATGTAAAAAAAATCCTTCATTTCCAGTCAGGTTAATGGTATTAAGGTAGATGACAGAGTAGAGTCCTTATGGCTGGATGTTAGAGTAAACAAAAGTAAGGTTATTAGAGTAGGAGCTTTTCATAGACCACCTAACCAGTCAGCAGATGTAGACAACCTTATGGTAGATGAGATAAATAGGGGGTGTACTAGTCAGACAATTATCTTAGGGATTTTAATCTTAAGTCAGTAAACTGGGAGAGGATGGTAGGAGATGCTAGTGAAAATAAGTTTATGGAAATTTTCAGGATAACTATTTAGTGCAGATGGTAGATAAACCTACTAGGGGGAGGAAGGTTTTAGACATAGTACTAACAAATATTGAGCATTGTTTAAAGGAAGTTGAGGTAGGAGAGACTTTAGCAAACAGTGACCATCATATAATTAGATTTATCATTAATTCCAGTAGGGATAATATAGTGAATAAGACTAGAGTCCCAAACTATCAGAAAGGCAATTATGGTAGGTTACGTCAGTTATTAGGAGAGGTAAACTGGGAAGATAGTTTTGGAAATAAAACTGCACAGGAGATGTGGGATATTTTTAAGGTTGTAGTAAAGGGTATAGTGATGCAGTGTATCCCTTACAAAGATATAAGGCAGAGAAACAGGAAGCCATTATGGTGGACTCATGAGATAGGTAGCCAGATCAGAGAGAAGAAGAGGGCATACAGAGAGTTGCAGAAAAGTGGGAAGATGTAGATTTGATTAGGTACAGACAGGTCAGAGATGATTTGAGTAAGGTTATAAAAAAAGTAAAAGGCAGGCAGAGATAAAACTAGCTAGAGCTGGGAGTAAAGATCCCAAAAATTATATAGTTATTACAAGGTCAGTGATAAAAGAAATAAGGATAGGATTGGACCACTCAGAAAAGATGGTGTAGTAGTGGATCAAAATGAAGACATAGTAGAATTATTGAATGAACAATTTTCTTCAGTATTTACTAGGAAAGAATAGGAAATCCTGTTACAAACAGTGCGACGAGTAGTTTAAGAGCTTTAGAAAATATTGATATAAAACCGGAATTATTAGGAAATTTATTCTTGAACTAGACGATAGGAAAGCTAGTGGTCCTGATGAGCTACATGCCAGAGTACTTAGGGAGGGTGTAGACAGTATTTCTGAAGCACTTAAGTTAATCTTTGAAAGATCACTTAGGTTTGCTGAGATACCTCAGGACTGGAAGTTAGCTAATGTTACTCCAATATTTAAAAAAGGTAGGAAGGATGATGCAAATAATTATAGACCGATCAGTTTAACTAGTATAGTATGTAAGATACTAGAGAAAAT
The DNA here is from genome assembly GCF_017591435.1 of Portunus trituberculatus. Lineage (NCBI taxonomy): Eukaryota > Metazoa > Arthropoda > Malacostraca > Decapoda > Portunidae > Portunus > Portunus trituberculatus. The sequence continues at coordinate 23,089,446 of NC_059285.1, forward strand.
CATTAAGGGTAGTATTTGGGAGCATTTAAATGAGAATAGATTAATTAGAGATACCCAACATGGCTTTAGATCAGGGAGGTCCTGTCTTACAAATTTGCTCGATATCTTAGAATATATTACCAAGGAGTTAGATGATGGAAATAGCATAGATGTTATATATCTAGATTTTAGCAAGGTGTTTGATAAGGTACCGCATAGGAGGCTAGTGTACAAATTGAGACTACATGGGATAGGGGTAGGTTAGTTGATTGGATTAGTGAATGGCTTTCTGATAGGAAACAGAGAGTAGTATTAAATGGGGCAATGTCTGAGTGGAAGGAAGTGGTTAGTGGGGTACCCCAAGGATCAGTGCTAGGACCTCTTCTTTTCTTGGTGTACATTAATGATTTAGATATAGGAATTAGTAGCAAAGTATCAAAGTTTGCAGATGATACTAAGATAGCATGTGCAGTACAGGGTGAAAAGGACAATTACAGAATACAACGAGACCTGGACAGGCTGATAGCATGGGCAGACAGGTGGCAGATGGAGTTTAATTCTAAAAAGTGTCAGGTTATGCATTTAGGTAAAGACAACACAAACTTTAGCTATGAGATGGAGGGATGTTGGCTAGAGGCAGTAGAGGAAGGAAAGGATTTAGGAGTAGTGATAGACAGGACTATGAAATTTTCAAAGCAATGTTTAGAAGCAAGAAATAGGGCAAATAGGATCCTGGGTTTTATAAATAGAAATGTTAGTTATAAAAGTAAGGAAGTGGTGCGTAGCTTATATAATTCCTATGTTAGGCCCCATTTAGAGTATTGCATACAGGCCTGGTCACCCCACTATAGGCAGGATATCAACATGTTAGAAGCAGTTCAGAGAAGAGCAACTAGGATGATACCAGCATTAAAGCGCCTGGAGTATAGAGATAGATTAAAGGAATTAAACATGTTTTCATTTGAGAGGAGATGTATAAGAGGGATATGATAGAATTATTTAAAATGTTCTCAGATACAAACTACATAGATGTGAGATCTTTCTTTACCTTAGAGGAGGGAAATAGGACTAGAAATCATGGCAGGAAGATTAGAAAGCAAGGCTGCAGGTTAGATATAAGAAAATATTTCTTTAGTCATAGGGTGGTAGACTTCTGGAATGCATTGCCAGAGACGGTTGTAAATAGCACTAGTTTGACAATGTTTAAAAACAGATTAGATAAGCACTTAAATTTATTAGATTTATAATTATGTATAGCACTGCATGATAGTTTTTATAAGAAATTTACTATAGTTAAACATGACATGATCCCCATGTATGGGAAGCACAAATTGTAGAGGATTTCACTGCAGGACTTAGCCCTGTTAATGGGCCAAATATTTAGAATTAGTATATAATATATTGTGTACTTGTAAGTGTATCTTTAAGTACTGATGACGAGGTCGCTGTGCGACTGATACAGGATAACCTAGATGGGCCCTGGTGGCCCTTTGTTATCCTATTATTTATGTTATGTTATGTTATGTTATGTTAATGATATGCCAGTAGGAATTGACAGTTACATGAATATGTTTGCGGACGATACTAAAATTATGAGGAGAGTAAGGAATGTGGAAGATTGTAACAAGTTACAGGAAGATCTTGATAAAATATATGAGTGGAGTAAGGAGTGGCAGATAGAATTTAATAAAGACAAGACCCATGTTATGAAAATGGGAAGAAGTAGATACAGACCAAACTGGGATTACAGGCTGGGTGATGAAAAAATTAAAGAGACCAATGACGAAAAAGACTTAGGAGTAATGCAAAACACTTTGTCAGGAGAAACACATTAACAAGATTTTTGGGAAAACATATAACATGCTTCAAAATATTGGCCTTGCATTCCACTACCTAGATGAAGGAATGATGAAGAAGATATTATGTACCTTAATAAGACCCCAGTTAGAATATGCAGCTTGTGTCTGGTCACTGCATATGAAGAAAAATGTGAAGAAGGTAGAAAGGGTACAGAGGCTAGCAACAAGGATGGTACCAGGAATCAGGGAGTTAGACTATGAGGAAAGACTGAGGAAGCTGGGGCTGACCACATTAGAAGAGAGAAGAACAAGAGGAGACATGATAACTATGTATAAATTGGTGAACAAGATTGACATACTGGACAGAGAGTTGATAAAGGTGACCACAAGTAATCATCTGAGGACATGGAAAAAAGCTAATAAAAGACATCTGTCTAAATGACGTGAGATAATACAGTTTTCCTCATCGTAGCATTGATAAGTGGAATAAACTGAGCAGTGATGTCATTGACGCGGTGTGTGTCAATCAGATGAAAGAGAGATATGACAGGAATGGACAAGGAGACAGGACACAGAGAGCTTAGCTGGGCCCTGTAATATACAAATAGGTAAATACATACACACACACACACACACACACACACACACACACACACACACACACACACATGAAAAGAGTTAACCAGTATCTTCATTCTTCATTTACACTGGTAAATCTGGAACTCTATGTGTCTGTATTTCCACCTGCCTATGACTTAAACTCTTTCAAAAGAGTGTCAAGACATCTTAACTGGATCCTTTTAGATTTTTTTTCTCTTTCTCCTACTTTCCTCTTAACAGGGGTGGAAAGAAACACTTTGTTTTCCTTGGAGTGTTGTAATGTAAAAAAAAAAAACACACACACACACACACACACACACACACACATGTGTAACAAATTTACTGAGCTTTTATTCAAGAGTGGTTGACAAAATACAGGAGAGAGAGGAATGGATGGACTGTGTATATTTGGATTTAAAGAAAGCTTTTGACAAGGTACCTCACGAGAGACTGTTATGGAAAGTAGAGATTTATGGAGGACTGAAAGGAAAAGTGTTAAAGTGGATGGAAAACTACTTGAGATGGAGGGAGATGAGAACAATAAGGGATGCAAAGTCGGACTGGTTGGTGGTGGAGAGTGGAGTCCCACAAGGCTCAGTTCCTGGTATATATTAATGACATGCCAGAGGGAGTAAACAGTTATATTAATTTGTTTATGGATGATGCGAAGTTGTGTAGGTGTGTGAAGAGTGAAGAAGATTGTGAAATTTTACAGGCAGACCTGGATAAGATTTGGGAGTGGAGCAAGAGGTGGCAAATGGAATTTAATCTGACAAAAGTCATGTGATGGAGATGGGAAAGAGTGGAAGACGCCAAGAGGGTCATATAAGATGGGTGAAGAAGTAGTGTTGAAAAGGTGGAAAAGGAAAAGGATTTGGGAGTGATAATACAAGACCATGGGCAGTTTGAGGCTCATATTGATAAGATGTTTGGAGAAACGTATAATTTGATAAAAATATTGGATTAGCCTTCCATTATATGGATAAAGATATGATGAAGAAATTAATTAGTATGGTAATTAGACCAAGATTGGAATATGCTGGAGTGGTTTGGTCCCCTATAAAAAGAAGCATATAAGGAAGTTGGAGAGATTGCAGAGAATGGCAACAAAAATGGTTCCGGAATTGGCAGAAATGACCTATGAGGAGAGATTAAAAGAAATGAATTTGCCTACCTTGGAACAAAGAAGAGAAAGAGGAGATTTAATACAGGTTTATAAACTGTTGAATGGACTGGATGAAGTGGATAATGAGCAAATGATGTTGAGAGAGGAAAACTTAAGTAGAACTAAAAGATTGCATAGTAAAAAGATAGAAGGAATATGCTTGAAGGATGTGAAAAATATAGTTTCCCACAAAGATGTGTGGAGGTGTGGAATGGTTTGAGTGAGGATGTGTGTCAGCAAGGAGTGCATAGTTTTAAAGGAAAGTTGGATGTGTGTAGATATGGAGACAGGCATGTAGTATGATAGAGGCCCTGTAATATTACAACTAGGTGAATAGGTGAATACACACACAGTAGCTCAGTGGTTAGAGCGCTGGAAGAGATGAGATGATTCTGAGGTGGAGATATTTGGGTGTGTCTCTTTCACGTAGTGTTCAAGCAGTGAGTAAATAAAGATGTAAATCGAGGAGTTGTGACCTTGTTGTTGTGTGCCTGGTCTCAGGCATAAGATCGAAACAATGTGCTCTGAGCTGTTCTGTAAGTGGCTGTCTGAGAGACTGCAGCAGATCAAACAGTGAATTACACACACACACACAGGAGGAGGATAAGACACTGAGTAAAATGGAGAGAGAGAAAAACATAAAAAAGGTGATAAATAATATCATTAATGTGGTGCAGGAGGAGGAAAAGACCTAGTACAAGAAATAGAGGACTTCCATAGAATTGGAAAGTTCACAAGAGAAGGTATGAGGCCAATAAGAATCAAACTTAAGTCACAAAAGGATGTAGATGAATTGGTGGAGAAGTCATGGAGGCTAGCCCAGCAGGAAACAACAAGGAAGATTTGGTTGAGAAGAGATCTCGGTGAAAAGGAAAGAGAAATGTTAAATGAGTTGAGAAAGGAGGCTTTGAAAAAATGAAGAGAGGACAGAAGAGGAGAAGAAAGAGTTTTTCTGGAGAATCTTGGATATGAGACTGAGGAAGTGGTTCATAACCCAGAAAAGTACAGTAAGAAAGGACTAAAGAAACTTACGATGAGCGGAATGTAATGTATTCCAACATAAATGGAGTGATATCGGGATTTTAGAACTCAACGATTACTTGAGGGACAAGAACCCAGATATTGTGGGTCTTACTGAAACAAAACTGAGAGAGGAGAAGACCTGATGATGGTTGGAGAAGGAAATATAATGTTTGGAAAAGAAATAGAGTAGGTAAGATGGGAGGAGGAGTGATGTTGCTGGTTAAAAAGATATAAAGGTGGATCAAGTGAAAGAAGGTATGGGAAAGGCAGAAGTGCTAAAGATCAGAGCAGAAACTAATGAAGGAAAAAGAGGCACTACATAGTGGTGTACGTACCACCTAAGACAAATGCATGGTCAGTACAGGAATATGAAGAAATGATAAGTGATACAGGAACATGTCTGGAAGAAATGTTGGGTGGCTGTGAACGAACTATAATGATGGGAGATTTTAATTGTAAAGAGGTGTGTTGGGAGGACTGGTCAATGGAAGGATCAGAGACAACATGGGGAAATACACTATTGACACTGGCAATGGAAAATGTGTTAACTCAGTGGGTCAAAGAAGATACTAGGTTTGGAGGAGAGGGAGCATCGTCAAGACTGGACTTGGTCTTTAGTACAGAGCCAATGGTCATTGAGGAGATGAGGGTGGAGTGCCCTTTAGCAAAGAGTGATCATGCAGTTTTGGAGTTCAAGGTGATAGATGAAGAGAAATCTAGAAGAAATGAAGAATATAAAGTGGGAAGATGGAATTATGCCAAGACAGATTTTGGAAACCTAAAGAAATTCTTTCAAGAGACAAATTGATGAAATTCAAGAGTGCTAAGGAGCAAATGAAAAGTGGAAGGAATTTATAAAAATATACAAAGAAGGTGAGAAAAATTTGTACCAATAAGACAACATAGAGAAGTTGGAAAGCAGGACTGGTTTAACGATAGATGTGAAAAGGCTAGAACAAGAAAAGAGGATGCATGGAAGAGGTGGAGAAGGAAAAGACGGATTAAGCAGTGGAAAGTTACAAAAGAGCAAGAAATGAATATGTGTTGATTAGAAGAGAAGAAAGAAAGAAACAAGAAAAGGATATAATTGATAAATGTAAAGACCAACCAAGGCTTTTTACAGACATGTGAACAACAACATCAAAAATAGAGAAAGTATTGAAAGTTTAGAAGTAAATGGAGTATGCAGTGAAGATCCCAGGAAATGGCAGAGGCTATGAATGGATGCTTTCGGAAGGTATTCACAAAGGAGACTGCTTTTGACAAACCACTGGTAATGGAACAGAAAGGGATTATGAAGGAGTTTCAAGTAACTGTGGAGGAGATCAAGAATATGATGGGGAGTTTAGAAGTGAGAAAAGCTGTGGGACCTGATGGGGTATCAGGATGGATTTTAAGAGAATGCAGGAGCAACTGGCAGAAAAAGTTTGTGAAGTAATTGATGCCTCATTAAGGGAAGGTGTAGTGCCCCAAGACTGGAAAAGAGCTAACATTGTCCCAATCTATAAATCAGGTAACAAGAGAGACCCATTGAACTATAGACCAGTGTCACTTACAAGTGTGGTAGCTAAGATGTGTGAGAGGGTGGTGAAGAATAGATGGACAGACTTCTTGGAGAAAATGACATACTTTGTGAGTGTCAATTTGGTTTTAGAAAAGGGCGTTCATGCACGACAAACCTGATATGTTACTATTCGAGGGTGATAGATGTAATACAGGAAAGAGATGGTTGGGCTGATGGAATATATCTGGATTTAAAAAAGGCCTTTGATAAGGTACCACACCGGAGACTGATCTGGAAACTTGAAATGGTAGGAGGAGTGCATGGCAGTTTACTAAAATGGATGGAAGACTTTTGGTAGGAAGAGAAATGAGAACAATAATTAAGGACAGACCATCAGAATGGGGCTTGGTGGAGAGTGGAGTTCCACAGGGATCAGTGTTGGCACCAGTAATGTTCATGGTCTACATAAATGACATGGTGGATGGGGTGTCCAGTTATGTGAGCCTATTTGCAGACGATGCAAAATTGTTAAGAAAAGTGAGATGTGACAAAGATTGCGAACTACTCCAGGAAGACTTGGACAGAATATGGAAATGGAGCTGTACATGGCAAATGGAGTTCAACACGACAAAATGCAAGAAAATAGAGTTTGGCAAGAGTGAAAGAAGAATCAGGAGTATGTACAAGATAGGAAATGAAGACATAAAACCAGTCATGAAGAAAAGACCTTGGGGTGACAATTACCAATGACCTATCGCCAGAGAGACATATAAACAAAATAATTGGAGAAGTATTGAACTTATTGAGGAACATAAGAGTGGCGTTCAGATATTTAGATGAAGAAATGATGAAGAAAATAATTACTGCAATGATAAGACCGAGGCTTGAATATGCAACAATACAGTGGGCTCCGAACTTAAAGAAACACATAAGGAAACTAGAGAAAGTACAGAGGGCTGCAACAAAATGGTGCCTGACTTAAGAGATTTGACTTATGAAGACAGACTGAAAAGAATGCAACTTCCGACCCTGGAAAACAGAAGAGAAAGGGGAGACCTGATAGCAATATACAGAGTGATGATTGGCATGGAAAAATGGATAGGGAAGATCTGTGTATGTGGAATGAAAGAATGTCGAGAGGGCATGGGAAAAACTAAAATGGCCACTTATAGGAGAGATGTGAAAAATATAGCTTCCTCATAGAAGGGTGGAAGCATGGAATAGTTTAGACGTGGAAGTGGTCAACGCAAGGAATATTCATGATTTTAAGAAAAAGCTGGACATTAATAGATATGGAGACGGGACAACACGAGCATAGCTCTTTTCCCGTATGTTACAATTAGGTAAATACAATTAGGTAAATACACACACACACACACACACACACACACACACACACATGATAAAGCAATGGGACCAGATGAAGTTTCAGGAAAATTATTGAAGGAGTGTAGAGAAGAATTGATTGATCCATTATATGATATTATAAGGTGCTCATTACAAACAGGGGAAGTACCAGTAGAGTGGAAAAGAGCTGAAGTGGTGCCCATTTATAAGGGAGGCAGTAAGGAAGAGCCTCTTAACTATAGATCTGTGTCTCTAACAAGTGTGGTCGGTAAGATTTGTGAGAGGGTGAAAAAGAAATATTGGATACAGTTCCTGGAGGATCATAAGTTATTATCGGATCATCAATTTAGCTTTAGGAAAGGGAGGTCAGGTGTAACAAATCTACTGAGCTTTTATTCAAGAGTGGTTGACAAAATACAAGAGAGAGAGGGATGGATGGACTGTGTATATTTGGATTTAAAGAAAGCTTTTGAAAAGGTACCTCACATGAGACTGCTATGGAAATTAGAGATTTATGGAGGACTGAAAGGAAAAGTGTTAAAGTGGATGGAAAACTACTTGAGATGGAGGGAGATGAGAACGGTAATAAGGGATGCAAAGTCGGACTGGTTGGTGGTGGAGAGTGGAGTCCCACAAGGCTCAGTGCTGGCACCATAACTTTTCCTTGTATATATTAATGACATGCCAGAGGGAGTAAACAGTTATATTAATTTGTTTGCGGATGATGCGAAGTTGTGTAGGTGTGTGAAGAGTGAAGAAGATTGTGAAATTTTACAGGCAGATCTCGATAAGATTTGGGAGTGGAGCAAGAGGTGGGAAATGGAATTTAATCGGAGCAAAAGTCATGTGATGGAGATGGGGAAGAGTGGAAGACGGCCAAGAGGGTCATATAAGATGGGTGAAGAAGTAGTGTTGAATAAGGTGGAAAAGGAAAAGGTTTTGGGAGTGATAATACAAGACCATGGGCAGTTTGAGGCCCATATTGATAAGATGTTCGGAGAAACGTATAATTTGATAAGAAATATTGGATTAGCCTTCCATTATATGGATAAAGATATGATGAAGAAATTAATTAGTACGGTAATTAGACCAAGATTGGAATATGCTGGAGTGGTTTGGTCCCCTTATAAAAAGAAGCATATAAGGAAGTTGGAAAGATTGCAGAGAATGGCAATAAAAATGGTTCCGGAATTGGCAGAAATGACCTATGAGGAGAGATTAAAAGAAATGAATTTGCTTACCTTGGAACAAAGAAGAGAAAGAGGAGATTTAATACAGGTTTATAAACTGTTGAAAGGACTGGATGAAGTGGATAATGAGCAAATGATGTTGAGAGAGGAAAACTTGAATAGACCCACAAAGATGTGTGGAGGTGTGGAATGGTTTGAGTGAGGAGGTGGTGTCAGCGAGGAGTGTGCATAGTTTTAAAGGAAAGTTGGATGTGTGTAGATATGGAGACGGGGCCACACGAGTATGATACCCAGGCCCTGTAAAATTACAACTAGATGAATACAACTAGGTGAATACACACACACACACATTGATAAAGGAAAGTATGGGAATGAAAGAGAATGAAGAACAGGATAAAGAGCTCCAGAAATTGAAAGAAAGGATAAAAAGAGTGGAAGAAAACGAAATTAGGCTAAGAACCGAAAATGGAGATTTAAAAGTGCAAATAGCTAACTACAAGAAATTGATGGAAGGACTTAGTAAAGCCGAGAAAGAAAAAGAGAAGCTGAAAGATCTAGTTAACAAAGAAGAGAAAAGAGTACAAGACGTGATTAAAAAAGAAGCACAGCTATGGAGAATCCAAGATAAGAAAGACAAGGAATCGTTTCAGGAAGTATTTCTAGAACAGTTAAAAGAAAGAGATGAAAATATGACAAACAAAATAATAGGAGTCCTCAAGAAAAAAGAAAATTTAGTAAGAGAAATTGCAGAAAAAAAGTAATTATTTTTGGACTGAAAGAAAAAAATGTTAAATATAGACCAAGAAGGAAAAAAAAATGAAATCAGTAAAAGACCTACTAAAACACCTAAATGATGAAGATAGACAGAACCTACAAGAGGAAGTAGAAGAAATCCATAGAATGGGACCATATCAAGAAGGGACAGTGAGACCAATTAAGATATTACTGAAATCACAAGCAGCATCAGAAGAAGTACTATATAGAAAAACAAAACTCAGAGAAACAGAAGGTTGGAAATATATATATATATATATATATATATATATATATATATATATATATATATATATATATATATAATATAAAATAGAAATGAGGAGGAAAGGAAGAGACACAATGAACTGGTGGCAGAAGCAAGAGAAAAAATAATGAACGGTCAGAGGAGAAGAAGGCATTTTTGGAGAATTATAGGAGACAGGATAAGGAAATGGTATATAAAAGAGAAGAAGAGAAAAAATGGAGCAAGTTTAAATAAAAATGATAAGAACAAGAGATTAAAAATTATGTATACAAACATAGATGGGATTTTATCTAGTAAATTAGAATTAAGAGATTACATAAAGAAAGAAGAAACAGATATTGTATGCCTGGTGGAAACAAAGTTAAATGAAGCAATAAAAATAGACATAGATAAAAGGTATAATATATGGAGGAGAGACAGAGTGGGTAAAGGAGGAGGAGTCATGATGATGTTAAGGAAAGATGGTGGTAAATCAAGTGGAGTTTGAGGAAGGAAAATCAGAAATACAGTATATTAAGATACATATTAATAAAAAGGAGTTAACAATCATTGGAACATATGTGCCACCAAAACAAACTCATGGACTAACCAAGAATATAGAGACATGATAGATGACACAATAAGGAGTCTTACAAGAATCATTAAAGAAAGGAGAAAAGTGATATTGGTAGATTTCAACTGTAAGGAGGTGGACTGGGAAAATTATGAAAGTGGTATGAGGGAAGATGCCTCGGGAGATAGATTCCTGAACCTAATGATAGATAATTTGATGGTCCAAAGAGTAAAGGAAAACACAAGATTCAGAGGAAACGATGAGCCGGCGAGATTGGACCTAGTTTTACAAGGGATATACCAATTAACGATGATATAAGATACAAGTGCCCATTGGGAAAGAGTGACCATGTAATATTAGAAATGGATATAGAAGAAGGAAAGGAAGATAGAGATGAATCATACAAAGGAGACCGATTAAATTACAGAAAGGCTGATATTGAGAATCTCAAGAACTATTTTAAAACGTAAACTGGGAGGAGATGGAAAACTCATTAACGGTTCAAGAGAAATATAACTTATTTTTGGAAATATACAAAACTGGGGTCAGGGAATATGTCCTGAAATATAGACCTAAAGAAGAAGGAAAGAAAGATTGGTTTAATGCAAGATGTGCTAGGGCAAAGGAGAAAAAAGATGGAGCATGGAAAAGGTGGAGAAGAAACAGAAATCCAGAAAATAAGGAAAACTTCAAAACAGCAAGAAATGAATATGCTAAGGTGAGAAAGGAAGAAGAAAAGAACTATGAAAAGGACATTGTCGAAAAATGTAAGGAACAACCAAAATTGTTCTACAGATTCATAAATGGAAAAATAAGACAAAAAGAAACAATAGAAAGGTTAAAAGGAGAGAATGGAATGGTGGAAGACCCAAAAGTATGGCAGAACTGTTAAATAGTAAATTTCATGAGGTCTTTACTAAGGAATCCAAATTTGAAAGACCACAGGGTAATAGAGAGACTGTCCATATGAAAGAGATTAAAGTAACCAAGCTTGAAATAAAAAGTTGATGACGGAACTAGATGAGGAAAAGGCAATGGGACCGGATGAAGTCTCAGGCAGAATACTGAAAGAATGTAGGGAAGAACTAGCAAGTCCTATATACAACATCATAAAATGCTCAATAGAAAATGGAACAGTGCCAGTGGAGTGGAAAAGAGCTGAGGTGGTTCCCATATATAAGAGCGGAAGGAAGGAAGAACCTTTAAATTACAGACCGGTATCACTAACTAGTGTAATATGCAAGATGTGTGAAAAAGTAATAAAGAAGCAATGGATTGAGTTTCTTGAAGACAACAAATTATTATCAAATAGCCAATTTGGTTTTAGAAAAGGTCAGGTCATGTGTAACAAATTTATTGAGTTTCTACTCTAGAATAGTTGATAAAGTACAAGAGAGAGAGGATGGATTGACTGTATTTATTTAGATCTAAAAAGGCTTTTGATAAAGTGCCACATGAAAGATTACTATGGAAGTTAGAGGAGAAGGGTGGCTTAAAAGGAAGCACATTGAGATGGATGAAAATTACTTGAGGGGAGAGAAATAAGGACGATAGTTAAAGATATGAAGTCCAAGTGGAGAACAGTAGACAGCAGAGTGCCACAGGGTCAGTATTGGCACCAATACTTTTTCTCGTATATATATGACATGCCAGAGGAGTGAACAGCTACATAAATCTGTTTGCGGACGATGCGAAACTGTGCAGAGTCATTAAACAAAAGAGGATTGTGAAATACTACAGGAAGACTTAAACAAGATCTGGAAATGGAGTAAAAATGGGAGATGGAATTCAATGTGGACAAAAGCCATGTCATGGAAATGGGAAAAGTGAAAGACGACCAGTGGGAATCTATAAGATGGGAGATGGAGTAGAACTAGAAAAAGTAAAAAAGGAAAAGGACTTGGGAGTGACAATGGAAGAAAACAATCAACCGGTAAGCCATATTGATAGAATTTTCAGAGAGACGATAATTTGCTAAGAAATATTGGATTAGCATTTCACTATATGGACAAAGAAATGATGAAGAAATTGATAAGTACTAAAATAAGACCTAGATTGGAATATGCAGGAGTTATGTGGACCCCCATAAAAGAAACACATAAGGAAATTGGAGAGACTACAAAAATGGCTACAAGAATGGTTCCAGAATTTAAAGGGATGACATATGAGGAGAGACTAAAACTATGGATCTACCAACCCTGGAACAGAGAAGAGAGAGGGGATCTGATACAAGTTTATAAATTGATTAACGGAATGGATCAAGTGGATAATGAGAAACTAATCCTGAGAGAAGAATATGACATTAGAAGCACAAGATCGCATAGTAAGAAACTGAGGAAGGAAGATGTCTGAGAGATGTTAAAAAATTTAGTTTCCCGCAAAGATGTGTTGAGACTTGGAACAGTTTGAGTGAGGAAGTGATGTCAGCAAAGAGTGTACATAGTTTTAAAGAAAAATTGGATAAGTGTAGATATGGAGACAGGGCCACACGAGCATAAAGCCCAGGCCCTGTAAAACTACAACTAGGTAAATACAACTAGGTAAATACACACACACGGAGCGCTGCCATTGAACAGGACATGCATCTGAGCAGCTCGCAGAGATTACTACAAAACGAGTTGGTCTCAGGCCTAGACATGTGTACAGGGGGAGAGGGGGCCATAGGTTCTCCTATCTCCTAATCAAATAAGTGTTACATCACATATAAGGAATGAATAACGAGTGAGAGATGGAACCAAATAGCGCTGCCAGGCAGGTGTATGGCGGAATCAAAACATACGCCGAGTGATAACCAACGCTTTATGGAAACTCTTATTGGTTTAAGGAAACTGACTGATGATACTATGGAAAAGGATTTCTCCAGTTTCAGGCATGGTCGAAGTAATATGAGAAGGCTTATTAATATAGAAAGAGAATTATGATATATGAAGGAGGTGATGTCCAGTCTCATGGGCAAACAAGACTGAATGATAATGAAGAACACAGCCCTGAAATTGAGAGTAGCTGAATGTGAGAAAATCATTGCAATAAACCAGGAACTGAAAGAGGAGATTCAGGAAATAATGAAGCAAAATGACGTTCTACAAAACCACATGCCAAAATTATGAAAACTCTTTAAAGAGATTGCAGGCTAAAGTGCAGGATGGGATTACAGACAAGGCAGGTGGTCTAGGTGATAACAAGCTGAAAGAAATAAGAAATGAATGGAAACAAGAGCAAGAAGAGGAAAAGTCAAATTTTCAGAAGTGGTAAGGAGACAAATTCAAGAGAACACGAAAGTTGCTGTAATAGAAGTTATCAAGGAAAAGGAAGATTTGGTGTGGGATGCAGTGGACAGGAAAAAAAAGCTTTGTGATTTATGGGATGACTGTAAAGAAAAATCCAAATAAATTCATGAGAGAACGTGAAGAAAGGGAAATGGCCAAAACTGTTATCAAACGAGTACAAGACAGCACACAAGAATTTGACCAGGAGGTGGAGGAGGTGATTAGGCTGGGAAGATACAATGAAGGGGTTAGGAGACCAATGAAGGTGAGAATGAGATCTCAAGTGGCTGCAGAGGAAATTATGGCTAGAAAAGGGAAGCTGGCCAATGATGTTGATCACAAGGAAATATGGATAAAAAGAGATATGAACTTAGAGGAAAGGGAAAAGGAGAAAGTGCTAAGAAGTGAAGCTAAGGAAAAAAACGAGAAAAGGACAGAGATAGAGAAGAAGAATTTTTACTGGAGGGTTCTGGATATGAGACTAAAGTAGTGGTATCTAAGGAAAAAAGAGGAGGTCATGGAGGAGGCAATAAATTAGGAGTGACTTATACTAACATAGATGGGTTGTTATCAAGCATATTGGAAGTTTAAGATCATTTGAAAGAGAAAAAGCCGGATGTAATGTGCATTGTTGAAACAAAACTGATAAAAGAGATCCATGTCAACTTTAAAGAGGAGGGATATAATACCCTGAGGAGGGAAAGGAAGGATAAAGGGGGAGGATGAGTGCTAATAATGGTTCGTGATAATATATGTGTGGAGGATGTGCAATATGGTGAGGACAAAGTAGAAGTAATGGGAGTAACAATCAGAACAGAAGATTTGAAGATAAGAAAAATTATAGTTACATATGTTCCACCAAAGACTAATACATGAGGATCAGAAGAGCATAAAGATATGCAAAGAGAGGTGATAAAGTGCCTAGATAACATGATAAGAAGAGATAGAAGAATACTCTTAGTTGGACACTTTAACTGTAAAAAAATAAACTGGAGAGAGATGGAAGTAATGGATAATGCTGGGCGAGAAAGTGTTACAGTTGACTATGGTTAATACAATGGACCAGTGTGGAGGAGTTAACAAGGTACAGGGGAGAAGAAGATCCATCGTTGCTTGCCCTAGTTTTCACAAAGAAACCAGAGTCCCCTCCAATCATACAATACCTTAGTCCAATGGGGAGAAGTGATCATGTGACATTAGAGATGCAAATGCAGGAAGAAGATGAGATAAGTTACAGAGAGGATTATAAAGGAGAGAGATTAAATTATGCAAAAGCAGATTTTGAAAAATTAAGGATTTATTTTGCTGATATTGAGTGGAGAAACATTATGTGCAGAAAGACTGTGCAAGAGAAATATGATATATTCTTACAGAAATACAATGAAGGAGTAAAAAAGTTTGTTCCTGTTTATAGAGTTCAGAAAAAAATACATGCTTGGTACAATGCTAGATGCATACAAGCAAATAAGGCAAAGGATAACGCGTGGAAGAAACTCTTAAAGCAGGAAAATTCTATAATAGTAGGCAGTACAAATATACTAGAAATGAATATATTAGAGTAAGGAGAGAGGAAGAAAGAAAGTTTGAGAAAGATGTAGTGGATAAAAGCAAGGATGAACCCAAACTTTTCTACAAGTTTATAAATGGCAAAACAAAGAATAAGGAAACAAATGAAAAAATAATTAAAGAAGGGAAGACATACCAAACAGAGAAGGAAATGTGCAAAATAATGAATGAGAGCTTCAAAATAGTGTTCACTGCAGAAAATAATTTCACAGAACCTAATAGAACATTGGATTGACATGAATTACAGGAGATTGCAGTGCACAAAGATGATATTGGAAGATTATTGGATAAGTTGGAAGTCAGAAAAGCAATGGGGCCAGATGGTGTATCAGGCTGGGTGTTAAAAGAATGTAAAGAGCAATTACTGGATCCAATTTGGGAAATAATTAAAAGTTCAATAAATGAAGGGAAAGTTCCCCTAGAATGGAAGAGAGCCAACATAATACCGATATTTAAAGGAGGAAACCACTAAACTACAGACCAGTGTCACTTACAAGTGCCTTGGGGAAGTTATGTGAAATAATTATCAAAGAAAAATGGGTTAAATTTCTAGAAGAGGAGCAAGTCATATCGAACAGACAATTTGAGTTCAGGACAGGGCGATCATGTGTATCAAACTTATTAAACTTTTACTCCAGAGTTATTGCAGGACTTGAAAACAGAGATGGATGGGTAGACACAGTATACCTGGACATTAAAAAGGTTTTTGATAAAGTCCCGCACGGAAGACTTCTTTGGAAACTAGAGAACATAGGAGGACTGCGTGGAACCTTGCTTGAATGGACAAGAGATTATTTGAAGGACTGTCTGCTGTTGCAGGAACATTTAAACAAGATCTATGAATGGAGCAAGAAGTGGAAATTGGAGTTTAATGCCAAGAAATGCCACATAATGGAACTAGGAAAGAATAAGAGAAGACCAGTATGGAACTATTTGATGGGAGAGGAACAAATAATGAAGACTAAAGAGGAAAAAGATCCTGGAGTGATCATACAAGAAAATCTGAGCTCTGATAAACACATAAGCAAGATATTTGGACAACATATAAGATGTTGACTAATATGAGTGGCATTTCATTACATGGATAAAAATATGATGAAAAAAATCATCACAAGCATGATACGCCCAAGGCTGGAATATGCAGCAGTGGAATGGTCTCCGAGCTCTAAAAAGGATAAGAAAATTGGAAAGGATACAGAAGATTGCTACAAAGATGGTGCCGGAATTAAAGGACCTCACATGTGAAGAACGACTGAAGGAAATGGGACTGCCAACCTTACAAGATAGAAGAAAACCCAGGAACCTAATAATAATATATGATAGTACAGTAACTCTTGATTTACGCGTGTTTAATTTACGCATTTTTGTTAAGACGCAACCGAAAAAATAATATAATTAATTAAATTTAAGCGATTGGTTTCCTTATACACGATTTGACCCAACCACATTTTCAAACTAAGAGCCAGACACAATTTCAAACTGCACGCCAGAGAGTTCCGCAGCTGGCTGATAGGTGGGAGCTCCGCTGCCATGGACGCACTCTTCTGCTACAAAGTGATGCAAAGAGAATTTTCCAAGAAAAAGTGCCAGACCACTATGCTACAGTTTTTCAAGAAAACACCAGTGGAAGATGTAGTACCAGAAGAGGATGTGGACGATCCCGTGAAAGCAGAGGAAGCGCAGGTGAATGATGAAGTCCTTGACTAGGAGATGGACAGCAACAGTGTGTGCTTGTGAGGGGTGAATTAAGACATTGGCGTCCTATGTTTATTTTTTTACTAGCGTTTACTTTTATACTGTGGGATTATTTTTGATAAGTGAATTTTTGTTAAAAGTGGAAAAGCTAAGAGGGAGATGGTGACTGACTGTGGTGTGAGTGGTGAAGGCAGTGATGCAGTGAGTGTTGTGTTTACATATTCTTTGTTTTGTTGTTTTCTCTTATCATTTTTTGCTTTCTCTTATTATTTCTTGCTTTTCCCTTTACTTTAAATACACTTCTAGTATTTAGAATGGTAAATAATAAAAACATGTTAACTTGGCCAAATAAATAGAGTATTTTGTACGAATGTTTTTGGACCACATCCCGCATCCCCCCTATTATCTATTGTTTCTTATGAGAATTATAAGTTTATTTTACGCGAATTTTGATATACGCGATGCCTTTTGGAACACATCTATCGCATAAATCAAGAGTTACCTGTATATTGAAAAGACAGACAACGAAAACCTGGTGCTGTTGATGGAAGAAGATGGAAGGACAATAGGACATGAAAAGATCAGGATGAGGCAGTGTGAAGGATATTGGAAAATACAGTTTTCCACACAAAACGGTGAAAAAATGGAATACATTGGACAATGGAATTGTTACAGCACATAGTGTGTATAACTTTAAAGAAAAACTAGATAAAGGGAGATATGGAGACAGGACATTATGAGCCTCACTCGAACCCTGTACAATACAACTAGGTAAATACTACTGAAAGTGCGGATGAGATCTCAAATAGAGTCAGAGGAGATAATGACAAAAACAGGGAAATTAGCTGAAGATACTGAAATTAAAGATACAGGCAACTCCTGCTAACGAACGGGTTACATTCCTAAAAAAACTGTTCCTTAAGTGAATTTTCGTTAAGCGAACCAATTATAACAAGTTTGACTCCTGACTTGAACTTTCATTGAGAGTAAACAAAGCGAGAGTGCATCATAGTACAGTGAAAGGTTTAATGAAAATAAAAATTATGAAGTTAAACATTTAGGCAGTTTAATTTGAGTCATTATAATGTACACTAATGTATGTATGTACGTAACTTTATAATGTTGATGATCTTAAATTTATGAAGGGAGGGAGAGTGGAGCAGGAAATACGCTAGCCAGCAACCTGTGGAATGTAAACAAAGGGCGCATCACTGTACCACATACAAAACTTATGTACCACATTTCCACAAGGCTTTCCATTTTATCCATTGTAGAGTCATGAGTTCAGGTGTTTTTTTTAGATTGCAAGGAAGATATGGTATCACCAGTCTTCTTAATAGAGTCTGCTGACTTGAAAATAGTAGAGACAGTAGATGGAGTCAAGCCATGGTGGTGAGCAATGCTACTAGTTTTCTCGCCTCTCTCGTGTCTGCGAATAATATCCAGCTTCACTTCAAGAGTAAGAGACTTCCTGGTCTTCTTAGCAATGCTAGGCGACATTGCAGGGCATTTTGGTGGCATGTTGAGCAAGGGAAGACGAGCTGCTGCTGACGCTGTTACTGTTTTGAACTAGGGGGAGTTAGTGGTGCATGTTTTGTCCATGAGAGGCGCTGGTGTATTCAAAAGCCTGTCGGCTTGCGTGATACAGTGGGGCTTTCAAACTTGGAAAAAGTTACCTGGATAAAATTTCGTTAAAGCGAGTTTGGTGTTCATTAAATGAGCAGATGGTAGTAAAAAGAAACATTCGTTGTAGCGAAATTTCGTTTTGTGAACCTTCGTTAAGCAGGAGTTACCTGTATATGGATAAAAACGGATATGAACGTGGAAGAGAAAGAAAAGGAGAGAATGCTAAGAAATGAACCTAAAAAAAAAAAAAAGAGAAAAAGATGGAGTTCAAGAAGATGAAATTCTACTGTTGAGTTCTAGATTAAGACTGAACAAGTGGTATCTTTGAAAAAAGAAGAGATATTGGAAGAGTCAAGAAATTAAGAGTGACATACATATTTCAGATAGGTTGCTGTCCAGTGTGTTGGAGGTTAGAGACTACTTTAAGGAAAGAAGACTGGACGTGATGTGCAAAGTAGAAACAAAATTAAAGGAGGAGATCCATGTTAACTTTAGGAAAGAAGAATATAAAAGTTGGAGAATAGACAGAAAGGGAAAAGGGGGAAGAGGAGTGCTAATAATAGTTTGAGATAATATATGTGTAGAGGAAGTGCACTATGGGGATGGCATGGCAGAAGTTATGGGAGTAACAATCAAGACAGAAAAAGGGAAAATATGGAGAATCATAGTCACGAATACATGGAGAGCATAAGAACATAAGAAAAATGCAAGGAGAGGTGATTAAGTGCTTTGATAATATGATAAGAGGAGATGGAAAAATACTGTTAGGAGACTTTCACTATAAAAGAGTAAACTGGAGAGAGAGATGGAAGTAATGGGTAATGCTGGATCATAGAGCGAGGAGTTGTTATAATTAACTATGGTGAATACACTGGATTAGTGGGTGGAAGAATCAACATGGTACAGAGCAAAAGAAGAACCAACATTGCTTGACCTAGCATTAACAAAAAAGCAAGAGCCCCCCTCTTAGCAAACAGTACCTTAGTCTGATGGGAAGAAGTGACCATGTAACACTAGTATTGGAAATACAGGAAGATGTGATAAGATACAGAGAGGAATATTAAAAAGAGATTAAATTATGCAAAAGTGGATTTTGAAAAGCAAAATTCTTTTTTTGGTGAAATAGATTAGAGGAACATTATGAACAGAAGGACAGTACAGGGGACATATGAAACATTCCTAGAGAAATATAACAAAGAAGTGAAGAAATATGTATTTATCTACAGAGTAAACAAAAGCATACAAGTCTGGTACAATGGCAGATGTGTAGGAGCTAAAAGGGAAAAAGATAAAGTTTGGAAGAAACTCAAAAAGCAGAGAAACGAAAACATCAGAAAGCAGTGTAAGGATGCGAGATATGAATACATTAAAGTAAGGAAAGAGGAAAAAAGAAACTTTGAGAAAGATGTAGTGAGAAAAAGTGTCAAGCTTTTTGACAAGTATCTAAATGGTAAGATGAAAAATAAGGAAACAATAGAAAAATAATTAAAGGAGGAAAGACATACCAAACAGCAGAGGAAATTAATGAAATAATGAATGAGAGCAAGCGACATTGTATGGCTGGCGTCAGCAGCAACCATGTGCACTACCCAGATGAAGGGGGGCAGATGACACAGCACGTGAATGAGCCAACCAGTGGGCCTAGGGAGGTGGTTGCCCCAGCATGCAAGCTAGCCAATCAGTGGACAGAGTAGCTATATATATATATATATATATATATATATATATATATATATATATATATATATATATATATATATATATATATATTTACCTACTAACGTTTTCAGAGGCTCTGTCACGCTGTTTTTTACAAATAACTCGATAACGATGCATTGTACGTGTATAATGTTTTGGAAACGGGCTATTCACCCCTTGTGCTAATTTTTGACATAAAGCTGATTCATCTTAAGTTAATACTTAGGTACTTTACTTAGAACATCATGACCATATCCAGCTTGTGGAAGTCATGGCCGGACTTAGCTGGCAACCATCAAAACAACGTTCTGTATAAGCCCCGCCTTCCTGATCCCTCTTCCTCCTTCCTCTATATACTCCATTCATGTTGTGTGGGAATGTATTTCCCCCTACTTCTGTCAAATTGTCTTTTTTTCAATACTGACGCATGTACATGTACTGAATGAGCACTAAGAGGGTAATATGAAAAAGTAAATGAAAACATGTAACTTCCCAACTCAGGTAACACACCCTGCCATTTTTTGTAGTCTCTCCAATTTCCTTACGTGTTTCTTTTTATGGGGGTCCACACAACTCCTGCATATTCCAATCTGGGTCTTATTATAGTACTTATCAATTTCTTCATCATTTCTTTGTCCATGTAGTGAAATACTACTCCAATATTCCTTAGCAAATTATATGTCTCTCTCTGAAAATTCTATCAATATGACTTACCGGTTGATTGTTTTCTTCCATCGTCACTCCTAAGTCCTTTTCCATTTTTACTTTCTCCAGTTCTACTCCATCTCCCATCTTATAGATTCCCACAGGTCGTCTTTCACTCTTTCCCATTTCTATGACATGGCTTTTGTCCACATTGAATTCCATTTCCCACTTTTTACTCCATTCCCAGATCTTATTTAGGTCTTCTTGCAGTATTTCACAATCTTCTTTTTGCTTTATAACTCTGCACAGTTTCGTATCATCTGCAAACAGATTTATATAGCTGTTCACTCCTTCTGGAATGTTTATATATATGAGGAAAAGTATTGGCGCTAATACTGACCCCTGCGGCACTGCGCTTTCTATTGCTCTCCACTTGGACTTCATATCTTTAACTACCGTCCTTATTTCTCTCACCCACAAATAATTTTCCATCCATCTCAATGTGCTTCCTTTTAAGCCACCCTTCTCCTCTAACTTCCACAGTAATCTTGCATGTGCCACTTTATCAAATGCCTTTCTTAAATCCAAATAAATAGAGTCAACCCATCCCTCTCTCTCTCTTGTACTTTATCAACTATTCTAGAGTAGAAACTCAGTAAATTTGTTACACATGACCATCTTTTTCTAAAACCAAATTGGCTATTTGATATGAATTTGTTGTCTTCAAGGAACTCGATCCATTGTTTCTTTATTACTCTTTCACACATCTTGCATATTACACTAGTTAGTGATACCGGTCTGTAATTTAAAGGTTCTTCCTTCCTTCCGCTCTTATATATGGGAACCACCTCAGCTCTTTTCCATTCTACTGGTACTGTTCCATTTTCTATTGAGCATTTTATGATGATGTATATAGGACTTGCTAGTTCTTCCCTACATTCTTTCAGTATTCTGCCTGAGACTTCATCCGGTCCCATTGCCTTCCCTTCATCCAGTTCCTTCATTAACTCTGTTACTTCAAGCTTGGTTACTTTAATCTCTTTCATATAGACTCTCTCTCTATTACCCTGTGGCCTTTCAAATTTGGATTCCTTAGTAAAGACCTCCTGGAATTTATTATTTAATAGTTCTGCCATACTTTTTGGGTCTTCCACCATCCCGTTCTCTCCTTTTAACCTTTCTATTGTTTCTTTTTGCCTAATTTTTCCATTTATGAATCTGTAGAACAATTTCAGTTGCTCCTTACATTTTTCAACAATGTCCTTTTCAAAGTTCTTTTCCTCTTCCTTCCTCACCTTAACATATTAATTTCTCGCTGCCTTGAAGTTTTCCTTATTTACTGGATTTCTGTTTCTTCTCCACCTTTTCCATGCTCCATCTCGTTTCTCCTTTGCCCTAGCACATCTTGCATTAAACCAATCTTTCTTTCCTTCTTCTTTAGGTCTATATTTCGGGACATATTCTCTGACTCCTGTTTTGTATATTTCCAAAAATAAGTTATACTTCTCTAGCATCGTCTCTGAATTTTCCATCTCCTCCCAGTTTATGTTTTTAAAATAGTTCTTGAGGTTCTCAATATCAGCCTTTCTGTAATTTAATCAGTCTCCTTTGTATGAATCGTCTCTATCTTCCTTTCCCTCTTCTATATCCATTTCTAATATTACATGGTCACTCTTATATATCATCATTCATTTGTATACCTCTTGTAAAAATTAGGTCCAATCTCGCCAGCTCGTCGTTTCCTCTGAATCTTGTGCATTCCTTTACTCTCTGGTCCATCATATTGTCTATCATTAGGTTCAGGAATCTTTCTCTCCAGGCTTCTTCCCCCATACCACTTTCATAATTTTCCCAATCCACTTCTTTACAGTTGAAATCTGCTACTAATATCACTTTTCTTCTTTTTTTAACAATTCTCGTTAGTCTCCTTATTGTGTCATCTATCATGTCTTTATATTCTTGATTGGTCCATGAATTTGTTTTTGGTGGTACATATGTTACAATGATTGTTAACTCTTTTTTATTAATATGCATCTTAACATACAGTACTTCTGCTTTTCCTTCTCCACATTCCACTTGGTTTATCACTATCTCCTTCCTTAACATCATCATGACTCCTCCTCCTCCTTTACTCCCTCTGTCTCTTCTCCATACATTATACCTATTATCCTAGTCTATTTTGATTGCCTCATTTAGTTATGTTTCAGCCAGGCATACAATATCTGGATTTTCTTTCTTTATGTAATCTCTTAATTCTAATTTACTTGATAAAACCCCGTCTATGTTCGTATACATCATTTTTAGTTTCTTACCTTTATGATTTTGAGTTAAACTTGTTCCACTTTTTTCTCTTCCTTCTTGTTTATGTACCATTTCCTTATCCTGTCTCCTAGAATTCTCCAAAAAAATGCCTTTTTTCCTCCTCTGACCTTTCATTATTTTTTTCCCTTACTGCTGCTGCCAGTTCATTGTATCTCTTCCTTTCTTCCTCATTTCTATTTTTCTTTATATGTATATATATATATATATATATATATATATATATATATATATATATATATATATATATATATATATATATATATATATATATATATATATATATATATATATATATATATATATATATATATATATATATATATATATATATATATATATAATATTTCTTCTGTTGCTGCTTGTGACTTTAGTAGTATTTTAATTGGACTCATTTTTCTTTCTTGATATGGTTCCATTCTGTTTATTTTTTCTACTTCCTCTTCTAAGTTCTGCCTATCTTCGTCGTTTAGATTTTTTAGTAGGTCTTTGACTGATTTCATTTCTTCTTTTTCTCTTCTTGGTCTATATTTTATATATTTTTTCTTTTATTCCAAATACGACTACACTCTTCTTTTTTTCTGCAATTTCTCTAACTAGATTTTCTTTTGTCTTGAGGATTCCTATCATTTTGTTTGTCATATTTTCTTCTTTTTCTTTTAGTTGTTCTTGAATCACCTCCTGAAAATCAGCCTTATCTTTCTTATCTTGGACTCTCCATGCTTGTACTTCTTTTTTAATCACGTTCTGTACTCTTTCCTCTTCTTTGTTTACTAGATCTTTCAGCTTCTCTTTTTATTTCTCGGCTTTACCGAGTCCTTCTTCCATCTGCTTTTTGTAGTTAGCTACTTCCTTTTTCAGTTCTTCGTTTTCCGCTCTTAGCCTAGCTTCGTTTTCTTCCACTTTTTTTTATCCTTTCTCTCAGTTTTATAAACTCTTTTTCCTGTTCTTCATTCTCTTTAATTTCCATACTCTCCTTTATCAATTTATCTACTAAGCGTTTCAGAGAATTTGAGGGCACGTTTTTCTAGAATAACTTTCTTAGGAACACGCTTATTATTATGAAATTTTGCCACAGTGTATTTGACACCCTCCCCTAATATCCCAATGTGTCATGAATCGTAAACAGTATATAATAATGGCACTTCTCCCTTTAAAAATAGGAGAAAGTCACTTATCCCTCACGAAGAAACGGACAAGTGGTGAGAAATGGTGACGAGAGAGAGAGAGAGAGAGAGAGAGAGAGAGAGAGAGAGAGAGAGAGAGAGAGAGAGAGAGAGAGAATAGGGGAATAGACGGGAGGGAAGGGAGGGGAGGAGGAAGGAGTGAAATATGGGGAGGGGAGGGAGTGGAGGAAGGAGTGAAATATGGGGAGGGATGGAAGAGAGGAGGGTAGGAGCAGGGGAGGGACTATGTGGGTGGAGCTTGTTACTACGTCACAGATAGTACTACGTCACCATTTCTCACCACTTGTCCGTTTCTTCGTGAGGGATAAGTGACTTTCTCCTGTTTTTATAGGGAGAAGTGCCATTATTATATACTGTTGACGATTCTTGACACATTAGGATATCTGGGGAGGGTGTCAAGTACACTGTGGCAAAATTTCATAATGATATGCGTGTTCCTTACAAAGTTATTCTAGAAAAATGTGCCCTCAAACTCTCTGAAACGCTTAGTAGTTTACATTCAATATTCAACACTCTCTTAAGTAGTGAAGTATTCGAATCTGATCTCTCCCTCACCAACATAGTCATCATTAGCTTTCATTTTTTCCCTAGTCTCATGTCTGCATTTTGATGGAATCTCTTCTTTACTCATGATTCTTTAATAATTGATTTCATGAAAAACAAGTCCACACTACTTGCCCAGGCCATTGTAAATACTGTACAACAGGTATGTAGTGAAGATCAGCTGATTGTCGGAACGGCTCTAGTGCGTCCTTCCTCGACCGCGTCTGCTGTGTATTTACCTAATTGTAACATACGGGAAAGGAGCTATGCTTGTACTGTCCCGTCTCCATATCTACTAATGTCCAACTTTTTCTTAAAATCATGAACATTCCTTGCGTTGACCACTTCCACATCCAAACTATTCCATGTTTCCACACTTCTATGAGGAAAGCTATATTTTTTCACATCTCTCCTATAAGCGGCCATCTTTAGTTTTTTTCCATGCCCTCTCGACACTCTTTCATTCCACATACACAGATCTTCCCTGTCCATTTTTTCCATGCCATTCATCCCTCTGTATATCGCTATCAGGTCTCCCCTCTCTCTTCTGTTTTCCAGGGTCGGAAGTTGCATCCTGTTTAGTCTGTCCTCATAAGTCAAATCTCTCAAGTCAGGCACCATTTTTGTCGCAGCCCTCTGTACTTTCTCTAATTTTCTTATGTGTTTCTTCAAGTTCAGAGCCCACTGTATTGTTGCATATTCAAGCCTCGGTCTTATCATTGAAGTAATTATTTTCTTCATCATTTCCTCATCTAAATATACGAATGCCACTCTTATGTTCCTCAATAAGTTAAATACTTATCCAATTATTTTGTTTATATGTCTCTCTGGCGATAGGTCATTGGTAATTGTCACCCCGAGATCTTTTTCTTCATTACTGGTTTTTATGTCTTCATTTCCTATCTTGTACATACCCCTGATTCTTCTTTCACTCTTGCCAAACTCTAATTTCTTGCATTTTGTCGTGTTGAACTCCATTTGCCATGTACAGCTCCATTTCCATATTCTGTCCAAGTCTTCCTGAAGTAGTTCGCAATCTTTGTCACATCTCACTTTCCTTAACAATTTTGCATTGTCTGCAAATAGGCTCACATAACTGGACACCCCATCCACCATGTCATTTATATAGACCGCAAACATTACTGGTGCCAACACCAATCCCTGTGGAACTCCACTCTCCACCAAGCCCCACTCTGATGGTCTGTCCTTAATTACTGTTCTCATTTCTCTTCCTACCAAAAGTCTTCCATCCATTTTAGCAAACTGCCATGCACTCCTCCTACCATTTCAAGTTTCCAGATCAGTCTCCGGTGTGGTACCTTATCAAAAGCCTTTTTTAAATCCAGATATATTCCATCAGCCCAACCATCTCTTTCTTGTATTACATCTATCACCCTCGAATAGTAACATATCAGGTTTGTTGCATGAACGCCTCTTCTAAAACCAAATTGACAATCACAAAGTATGTCATTTTCTCCAAGAAATCTGTCCATCTATTCTTCACCACCCTCTCACACATCTTAGCTACCACACTTGTAAGTGACACTGGTCTATAGTTCAATGGGTCTCTTTGTTACCTGATTTATAAATTGGGACAATGTTAGCTCTTTTCCAGTCTTGGGGCACTACACCTTCCCTTAATGAGGCATCAATTACTTCACAAACTTTCTCTGCCAGTTGTTCCCTGCATTCTCTTAAAATCCATCCTGATACCCCATCAGGTCCCACAGCTTTTCTCACTTCTAAACTCCCCATCATATTCTTGATCTCCTCCACAGTTACTTGAAACTCCTTCATAATCCCTTTCTGTTCCATTACCAGTGGTTTGTCAAAAGCAGTCTCCTTTGTGAATACCTTCCGAAAGCATCCATTCATAGCCTCTGCCATTTCCTGGGATCCTCACTGCATACTCCATTTACTTCTAAACTTTCAATACTTTCTCTATTTTTGATGTTGTTGTTCACATGTCTGTAAAAAGCCTTGGTTGGTCTTTACATTTATCAATTATATCCTTTTCTTGTTTCTTTCTTTCTTCTCTTCTAATCAACACATATTCATTTCTTGCTCTTTTGTAACTTTCCCAATGCTTAATCTGTCTTTTCCTTCTCCACCTCTTCCATGCATCCTCTTTTCTTGTTCTAGCCTTTTCACATCTATCGTTAAACCAGTCCTGCTTTCCAACTTCTCTATGTTGTCTTATTGGTACAAATTTTTCTCACCTTCTTTGTATATTTTTATAAATTCCTTCCACTTTTCATTTGCTCCTTAGCACTCTTGAATTTCATCCAATTTGTCTCTTGAAAAAATTTCTTTAGGTTTCCAAAATCTGTCTTGGCATAATTCCATCTTCCCACTTTATATTCTTCATTTCTTCTAGATTTCTCTTCATCCATCACCTTGAACTCCAAAACTGCATGATCACTCTTTGCTAAAGGGCACTCCACCCTCATCTCCTCAATGACCATTGGCTCTGTACTAAAGACCAAGTCCAGTCTTGATGATGCTCCCTCTCCTCCAAACCTAGTATCTTCTTTGACCCACTGAGTTAACACATTTTCCATTGCCAGTGTCAATAGTGTATTTCCCCATGTTGTCTCTGATCCTTCCATTGACCAGTCCTCCCAACACACCTCTTTACAATTAAAATCTCCCATCATTATAGTTCTTTCACAGCCACCCAACATTTCTTCCAGACATGTTCCTGTATCTCTTATCATTTCTTCATATTCCTGTACTGACCATGCATTTGTCTTAGGTGGTACATACACCACTATGTAGTGCCTCTTTTTTCCTTCATTAGTTTCTGCTCTGATCTTTAGCACTTCTGCCTTTCCCATACCTTCTTTCACTTGATCCACCTTTATATCTTTTTAACCAGCAACATCACTCCTCCTCCCATCTTACCTACTCTATTTCTTTTCCAAACATTATATTTCCTTCTCCAACCATCATCAGGTCTTCTCCTCTCTCAGTTTTGTTTCAGTAAGACCCACAATATCTGGGTTCTTGTCCCTCAAGTAATCGTTGAGTTCTAAAATCCCGATATCACTCCATTTATGTTGGAATACATTACATTCCGCTCATATTAAGTTTCTTTAGTCCTTTCTTACTGTACTTTTCTGGGTTATGAACCACTTCCTCAGTCTCATATCCAAGATTCTCCAGAAAACTCTTTCTTCTCCTCTTCTGTCCTCTCTTCATTTTTTTCAAAGCCTCCTTTCTCAACTCATTTAACATTTCTCTTTCCTTTTCACTGAGATCTCTTCTCAACCAAATCTTCCTTGTTGTTTCCTGCTGGGCTAGCCTCCATGACTTCTCCACCAATTCATCTACATCCTTTTGTGACTTAAGTTTGATTCTTATTGGCCTCATACCTTCTCCTGTGAACTTTCCAATTCTATGGAAGTCCTCTATTTCTTGTACTAGGTCTTTTCCCTCCTCCTGCACCACATTAATGATATTATTTATCACCTTTTTTATGTTTTTCTCTCTCCATTTTACTCGGTGTCTTATCCTCCTCCACACCAAATATCACCACACATCTCTTTTTGTCTACAGTTTCCCTCACCAATGTCTCATTTGACTTAATAACCTTCACAACTTTCTCAGCAATCTTCTCTTCTATGATCTGTTGATCTATAATTTCAGTAAGGCCCAAAGTTTTCTCCCCAGACTCTTTGATTTCCTTTTCCAGACTTGCAACTTTGTAATTTACCTCCTTCCTTTCCACTTTCTGACTTTTTTCCATTCAGACTGCTTCTCCATCACTTTTTCTAACGACTCTCCACATTTGTCACAATTCTTTTTAATTAACTTAACTTCCTCTTTCAATAATGCATTTTCTCTCTTTATTTCAGCGCACTCTTTCAGTACATTGTCATAACTCGTTTCCAGGCCCCCATACTTTTCAAACAGTTTTTCAATTTTACCTTCCAACTCCAGAATTTTCTTGACATAAACGCTCTTCTCCATTATTCCTTGAAATCCTGTGAAGTCTGATTCATCTTTCGAGTTCGCGGCCGCCATGTTGCGCAGATGTGTGTGTGTGTGTGTGTGCATGTGTGTGTGTGTGTGTGTGTGTGTGTGTGTGTGTGTGTGTGTGTGTGTGTGTGTGTGCGTGAGCGGGGAGTGCAAACGAGAAGTGGGAGCAGAGAGCGCAAGTGTGGGGTGGGAGCAGAGAGTGCAAGTGAGAGTGAAGAGGGGAAGTGCAAGCAGAGAGTGGAAGCTTCAGTGGAAGTGAGAGTGTGAGTGGAGAGCATGAGCGCGAGCACTTCAGTAACACCCCAAAAATGAGCAGATGAGAAAAAGCAGAAGGGTCTGGCCTGAAAGAGCACAGGAGTGCGAGTGGAACTTAATTTTGAGAGCACTTGCCCAGCTCTGACAGAATGTGGCTCTAGCCCATCAACTCTTCTTCCTCTTTCTCCTCCTCCTATCTACAAATAACCTTTTGCCTTCCCCTGAACTATTCTAATCTCACCTTCTTGATTATGGAAGTCATTTCATGGGCTGACCTTGGTGCTCCCCCCACCAGCTGTCTTGTACAGGTGTCCAGGGTGGCAGCATGACCCACTAACAACACAGTTCCTCCTGCACAACACAAGAGAGAGCATATGTCAGGAATTACTACATATGAGAGAGAGAGAGAGAGAGAGAGAGAGAGAGAGAGAGAGAGAGAGAGAGAGAGAGAGAGAGAGAGAGAGAGAGAGAGAGAGAGAGAGAGAGAGAGAGAGAGAGAGAGAGAGAGAGAGAGAGAGTACATAATAACACTAGCAAGAAGAAACATCTATAACTTCAAGACTTACATATAAAATGATATGGATATAGGACAAAACAAACTTGACACAAATTCCATAAACAATTAGGTTCATATCTTTCTCCTTATACATATACAGACAGACACACACACCTTGAGCCTGTGTGGTGTTGATAATACTCTGTGTGACATAAGCGTTACGCCCGTAGTATTGCTCGCAGCTCTCATGGGTGTCCTTGAGTTCCTCCCGGCAGATGAGGGGGTCGTAGGAATGGTTAAGGTTGAACCCGGCAGCTGAGAGCTCGTCCAGGGTCATCCAGACAGGCATCCCATCGTGGTACCAGGCCAGCCACTCGAACAGACCTGGCTCGATATTGATTGGCATATGTTCTGCAATTCCTAGACCTGCCAGCAAAGACACAAATGATGTGAATGGAAAAAATTACTTGCACACTGCGATAGAATATGCACTGGTGTAACTTCACGATCACAGCACTTCCTGCATAATATCCATAATGCCTGCCATTTTGTTTACCTTGACATTTTTTCTCAATTTGCACTTCTCACTACCATCTCTGTACCATCACACACTCAACAAAATCCTCATTCATACACACAAACACATTTCCACAAACCTCTTTTCTTATCCCATGCAGACATATATTGCCAAATTCCCTTACTTACCAATCCTCAAACTTGTAACATCTACACTTAAGCAACTGCAAATTCCAGATTCCTGCTACATTCATTTACTTGTCCTTCATCTTAATATCCATACCTTTCTGTCATCATCATCATTATCATTATTTTAATCAATGTCTTTAGTTTTCCCTTATGGCCCTGGACAGCATACAACTCTAACACTTTTTTCATGATCTCTTCTCTAATATTTATCCTTCTTATCTTTCTCCACATATTGTTTGCAGGTGTTCAGTCTTCTCACCAGTCCTGCTCTCATTACTCACCTCGGAGAATATTAGTGCAAGTCTGGACGCAACGAAGGGATGGTGAACAGAAGACATGGTGGACCTCAATACCGCTGGCATGCATGGCACGGCCCACCAGGCTGGCTTGTAGCAGTCCCACCTGAGTGAGAGGGCAGTCCTTGTAGAAGCTGTGGGGTGCCCCAGAACGATCAGGTAAAGACTCTGGCATGTTGAGATCCCGGCGCTGGTAGTGGTCTGCATGGAGAGTGGTGGAGACTAGTGGCGGGTGAATACAGATTGTAGGTGGAAGAGTAACAATGATGGCCAATGGAAGGGAGAGGATGGTGGAAGAGGTCAAAGTAAATGGATGATTAGTGAAAAGGAGTGGGTGGTAAAGTAACATCAGGGGGTGGAGATGGATCAGAAAAGATATTTTGAACTTGCATATATCGATAACTAAAATATAATTTTTTACACTTTTGATGGCTTTTAGCAGTACAGGTGACTTTAAGTAATTTTGGTGACTCTTCTAGCAGTTCTGGCATTTTTACCAGAAAATACTTCAGAATAAAAAAAAAAAAAAAAAAAAAAAAACACATGGGGAGGAAGATGACATGGAGTAACTGACTGCTTGGTGTTTTGGCATTAGTACAAGAAATTCATATTGCACTATGAATAATAAAGAGGAACACTGCAGAACCCACCTGCTTCATCAAAACAGAAGCGTATCCAGTCTCCAAAGGTAAAGTCGACTCTCTCTCCATGACGCACTACGATCACCTTACGTGGACCCTTAATGGGAAACTGATACAGTTGCCCTTCCTTCTTTGGTTTCTTAACCTGTCAATGTGGCTAAAATAAGGAGTTTTGCTTACATTTACTTCCTTCACTTACAAGTCGGGCTATACAGTGGTACCTCGACATATGAATTTAATTCGTTCTGTGACGATCGTTGAATATAAAAAAATTGTATATCAAATCAATTATTCCCATAGAAATTAATGGAAATAGAATTGATTAGTTCTTGTGATATGAATTTACCTCACAAAAAATTAACATGCTTTAAATACCAACCAAATATAGATTTAATATAAGATAAATACTTTGTTTATTGTATGCATGATATAAATGTACTATATTGCCCAAAATAACAACTTAATCTACAAAACTCAGGGCATGTCGACAGACGCTTAAGCTTTTTACAGCTATATTTGGCTATTTTCTTCCCGTTTTCTTTGCTTGTGAGTTGGCAACACTCATCAGGAGTAAACATATGCTCTATGTCACTGTGTCACCAACGATGGATGGTGGGAGTGACAGTGATTTCATGGTGTCTGATTCCGCCACCTCTCCTGCGCGCCTTACTTCTATACCTCAGGTCTCTCGCCATGTTGCGGGGAGACAACTTTTGAATGAGAGTGGTATCAGAACAGAGAGAGAGAGAGAGAGAGAGAGAGAGAGAGAGAGAGAGAGAGAGAGAGAGAGAGAGAGAGAGAGAGAGAGAGAGAGAGAGAGAGAGAGAGAGAGAGAGAGAGAGAGAGAGAGAGAGAATACAAGGGCCCGTTTTCTATCGCTCTAGCCAAGGCCGCTGAACCTGATTGGACGCAAGGCCACGTAAACCAATGATGCCACCTCATTCAACCTGTGATATTTTGGTAACCATGACATCTAGAGACTTCTGGTTTTTTGCATTGCAAAAGAGAAGAGTTGCTTATGAGCAGAACACCATTTATACTCACTCATTTATTGAATCTCTAGATGTAATTAGTATGTGAATACAGTCTATTTTGTGTGTTTCTCGCCAAACTTTTAATTTGGGACCCATGACCTTGAGTTCACAAAACTTAAGTAAAAATAAACACTGCCGAGAAGCACAGACACATACATGCACAAAGAATGAACAATGATACACAACGTGGGCTGAATGTTTGGGTGGACGTGGGTAGCCAAGTGATCGCTGCGCCACCCACCAATGGCTATTCGTATCTTAAAAAAATCTTCATATTTCAGGGTGTAAATTATAAGAAATTTTTTGTCATATATAAAAAAAATCATATATTGGGGTGTTTGTATCTTGAGGTATTACTGTATTG
This sequence comes from Portunus trituberculatus, assembly GCF_017591435.1. Classification (NCBI taxonomy): domain Eukaryota; kingdom Metazoa; phylum Arthropoda; class Malacostraca; order Decapoda; family Portunidae; genus Portunus; species Portunus trituberculatus. The sequence continues at coordinate 23,121,944 of NC_059285.1, forward strand.
TGATTCACATAAATTTGTTTTTTAATTTACTATTTCAAATCAAATAATTTAGTACCTTCGTACCTTTTCTTCATTCAGGAATAAAGAATTCATATCTATGACAAGCTCTTAGAATATATTGAAAGACGAATTAAATGGTACAAAAATTTAGAATCTTGGATTGATCTCTATAAGTCAGTGTTTCCCAAGAAGAATAACTTATAATATATCATTGCTTACTTGTAGTAAATCTTTTAGTTGGAATAATATCAGTCGTAACAACTCTCATTAAAGTCACTTCACTCTTCATTCCCTTTACATGCAAATCATTCAGTAAAACCTTCTATCAGTGGTTACCTTGAGCCAATCTTTCCAGCCCATTGAGTCAACACAACTCTATATTCTTTCCTCATTTCATAAATTCATAATGCTATTTCCCTATTGTATGAGATGGCTTTCTATTTGTTTCTCTGGCCAAGTAGCTAAATTATTGGCAAGTCAATACTGTCACCCAACATGACAGTTAGGTTCCTGAGCTCGTAATTTACGGCGAGATTCGTGTTGGGCGAATAATAGGCCCTATGGGAAAATAGGGGGTTAGGTTCTCAGATCCTCCCCAAAAAACACTTTTTTACCAAAGACTGAAAAAAATAATAATAAATAAATGGAGTACCAAACACACATTTTATTTAACTACAGTACTAGTACAGTAACACTCCACTTAACGAACAGGATAGGGGGTGTCAAAGCTGTTCGTAGAGCGGAAATTCATTAAGCGGAGATAATTTTCCCATAGGAAATAATGGAAATAGGGGGGATGTGGTCGGGGCTGGTCCCCAACATTGTATGAGACGGCTTTCTATTTGTTTCTCTGGCCAAGTAGCTAATTTATTGGCAAGTCAATACTGTCATACCTCACCCAACACGACAGTTAGGTTCCTGAGCTCGTCATGCACGGCGAGATTCGTGTTGGGCGAATAATAGGCTCTATGGGAAAATAGGGGGTTAGGTTCTCAGATCCTCCCCAAAAAACACTTTTTTTACCAAAGACTGAAAAAAATAATAAATAAATGAAGTACCAAACACACATTATATTTAACTACAGTACTAGTACAGTAATACTCCACTTAACGAACAGGATAGGGGGTGTCAAAGCTGTTCGTAGAGCGGAAATTCATTAAGCGGAGATAATTTTCCCATAGGAAATAATGGAAATAGGGGGGATGTGGTCGGGGCTGGTCCTCAACATACCACATGGGTAAAAAAAAAAAAAATATATATATTATAACGAGCCTCCAGTCCCGCTCGTTACTCTGCCTTCCCTGCTTCATTGCTCCACTCAACTCCGGCGTTCGGACCGGCCGTTGCAGCCACGTTATCGCCTACGTGGCTACGTAGAGTTCTTGAGTGAAGCGTCGGGGTTTCATTCACCTTACCATTCGACCCCGCACCAAGGCAACCTCCTACACACCGGCTGACTGGGGAGTCAGTCATCATCTCCATGCAGCAGAGGACGAGGCTTCTCTCCCTGGGGGGGCTCGGTTAGCTTCCTCGCTCTCGCTTCGCACCTCGCACCGGTACTATACACACACTCACCTCACATACACCCATACACACCAGTGATGCATACACCTATACACACCAGTGATGCATATACCTATACACACCAGTGATGCATACACCTATACACACCAGTGATACATGCACCTGTACACTTCAGTGATACCTACACACACTTCACACACGTGCACACTCCACACACATTACCACCACCACTAATATTGCAACCTGGGATCTTTATTTATTTCTTAAGTGTTTGTTTTGTTAATCTATTTATTTATATATTGCCATCGGATGACAATCACTGTCTTTAGTTAATGTAAATACACAATCATATGGGTAACTTATTTCCTTTTTGTCATCCTTATGTACGACCGTAGCTACAAACTCTCACCTATCCACAGCTGCCGGTCACGATCGTAGCTGCGTCCTTTGAGAGACTAATAACCCTAGACAGATAACCAGTTACCGGTCGTTACATAATTGGGGGCCTGTCCCGGAGCCTAATTAGTGATTATTTGGTTCCAACTGGTGGTTATAACATCTTGTTACACTCACATTCTTTACAGTGACTACACATTGCCATTAACCAGTACCTGCAGGTGCGTAAGTGAGGTAAGTCCCTATTGTGTTTGTATACTTGATAACACCTTACCTTTTAAATTCTTATACTTAAGCCTCGTGTAGGGTATCGTAGGGTCATTAACGTGCATATTCACCATAGGTAGGATTGGTCGAGTCGAATCTCGTAATTCTTGGTGGCCCATGTCCTCCTCCCTCACGCGCTGTACCGGTGACTTGGGAACCAACGGATGTTCCACATCAATCCATTAAGTTCACTAAAAGTAAACTTGACCTCTTCAAACTCAAAAGAGTACTTATTGCCCACTAGGATTGCTTTAAGAGGGTAAAGCATTAGTAGGCATTCTTTAGGCTCGTTCTTTCTCTAAAGTGAACACAACTCAGGGGTCGCGCCCCTCTCACTCTCTAACTCTCTGCTCAGTATGCTATTTACTGCTCATTGCGTATTACATATCACTGAGACCTCGTAACGCGATCGCTTCTGTAGTTTGACTCTACCCATTGTTAGTTTCTTAACTCAAGTGAAAACCTTGGGAGATAATTTGCGGTTGAGTAACTGACAATCTTATATCATTTCATACCATCTCATTATTTGCGGTAATTATTACACAAATAATCAATCATGGCTCAAACACTTGACCACGAGGAGTTTTGGGTAATCCTTCAATTGCCGAGCTCAAAAGTAAGAGAGTAACAAAGGATCAACTAAAATACATAGCTAGTAACTTTGGCATTCAGTTTTCCCATGACACTCGGAAAGATGTCCTAATGACTCTAATACTAGCTCATCTTGGTGAAGATAAGGAGATTACTGAGAAACGGGAAATTTCACTAATAGATAGTAGCCTGGCTCTTGAAATAGAGAAAGTCAAATTAGCTGTGCTGCAGATGAAAATAGAGCATGAGAGACACCAACAGCAACAACAATCAGAAGCTGAAAAACAGTGGCAGCATGAATTGCAAATGGCTCAGATGCAGCTGTCTTCATCTGCTTCAGTACATATCAGTAAGCACTTGCCACTACTTCCCCAATTTGTAGAAGAAGACCCTGACACTTTCTTTAGTCAATTTGAGTCGCAAGCTGCAAATTTGGCAATCGAGAAGAAATATTGGGCGTTGCTGTTAAAATCCAAATTGACGAGTAAGGCGTTAATCGTTGTTAACGGACTAGAACACCACATGGATTACGAAGTCATGAAACAGGGGTTACTTACAGCTTACTCCATTACTCCTGAAGGCTGTCGGCAAATGTTTCGCAACTTAAACAAAGCCCCGAATCAAACATATCTTGAGTTCGAGTCGGACAAACTTCGAGCTTTCAAAAAGTGGCTCCAAAACTCGGCAGTAACCCCTTATGAAGAACTCATTAATTTGATGGTGTTAGAGGAATTCAAAAGGAAGGTGTCGTTCTCTATCAGGCTGCACATTGACGATAGGGATGAAACAGATTTAATGAAGGCTGCTGAAATAGCAGACAAGTATTCACTAACAGGAATTGAGCAATGCTACACTGGAGAAAAGATCTATATACTTGATTTCCATGGGCCTTTAGCCATGCCTCTAGCTAAAGTAACTATTGATTGCCCCCTTGTTAAGGGTGAAGTAACAGTAGCGGTATGTGATAATGAGTCCTTACCAATACCTTAGTGTGAATTTATTCTGTGTAATGATTTGGTGGGTGGTAAGGTATTTCCTCCTCTTAGAATCAAAGACTCTCCCTTAACTTATATAATCCTACAGAGGAACTGGAGAGTACCCAACCTGGTTTGTTTCCTGTGTGTGCTGTAACGCGCTCACAAGGTCGGCAAACACCACCTCCACCACCCACACCTCACACGAGCCCTCCTTCTAATCTTAACCAGCTGTTCTCAGAGAAGATATTGTATGAGGCACAGAGGGAGGACTCTCCTTTGTCAATATACCATGCAGAGATCATTCCTAAGGACTAGATTACTCACTACCCCTCCTTTTACTATCAGGACGACATACTTATGAGAGTGTTCAAACCACCCCAATTATCTGATGATGCTACTTGGGCTGAAGTCCACCAGATCGTATTGCCTTGTAATTAAAGACAACTGGTTATAGAGATCGCTCATGAGGCTTTTGCAGGACATCTAGGTATCACAAAGACCTGTGATAAGATATTATCTGAATTTTATTGGCCTGGTATGAAGAAAGATGTAGCCTCCTTTGTAAACACTTGTCATACTTGTCAAGTAGTGGGGAAGCCAAACCAAATCATTCCCTCCTATCCCCTACAGCCCATTCAAGTCCCTTCTGAACCATTTACAAAAATTGTCATTGATGTTGTAGGACCATTACCAAAATCTAAGAAGGGAAATCAATATATCCTCACTATTCTAGACCCAACAACCAGGTATCCAGAGGCCTTTCCTTTTAAAAACATTACATCTAAAACCATTGTATCAAAATTAACCACCATGTTTACTACTTTCGAATTCCTCAAGAAATACAGAGTGATAGAGGTACCAATTTCACAAGCGATCTCTTTAAGGCAGTAATCACAGAACTTGGTATCACACAGACTCTCTCAACTGCTTACCACCCGCAGTCTCAGGGTGCCCTAGAACGATGTCACCAGACCCTTAAATCACTCCTACGGAAGTTTTGTCACGAGAGAGGAGACCAGGAATGGGATGAGGCTCTTCCCTATATGTTGTTTGCTATTCGAGAAACCCCAAATGAGTCCC
>NC_059285.1:23127278-23146931 GCF_017591435.1 Portunus trituberculatus
AGTGAGCTGTAGCAGCTTAACCGCAGCCGTGACGTTAAAACCGTAACAGTGGCGACCTCGCCAGGATAAACCAAGTGCTTTATAGTGTGTAGTGTTATTGTGTGGGTATTATTACTTATATTATTTTATTGTTTGTGAGAACGAGTCCTGTGAGCACCATGGAGAGAGTTACTGGTCTTTTCACCCCACCAGTGGAGGGTGAGGATGCGGTGTGAGCCGGCGAGACTCACCACGTGGGTATGATGAGTCAACCGCGCGTGGGGTCAGTGAGGACGCATTTACTACGTGTCATGATAACGCACGTGGCGGTCCCAGTGAAGGTGATGTGGGATATATTAGCCCTGGCAGAAGTATCGGAAGCAGGGAAGGCTCCCGACGATCTAGTCCAGCAAGCAGTATTGCTGATAGTGTCCAGTCAGCTACCAGACTGGAGGAACTGAGATTAAAGCTGGAAATGAGGAAAATGGAGATAGAAGCAGAAGAGAGGCGAGAGTTTAAGAGATTAGCTGCTGAGAGAGAGAGAGAGAGAGCAGAGCAAGAGACTAGAGAAAAGACGAGAGCAGAGACTAGCAGCAGAGCAGAGAGGCTAGAGAGATGGAGAAGAGACGAGAAATTCAGAGACTAGCAGCAGAAAAGGAGGCTAGAGAGATGGAGATGATGAGATTGGAGATGGAGAGAGAAGGGCAGATAAAGATAGAGAGTTGGAGTGGAGAGAACTCGCCATGCAGTAAGTACGCCTGGAGTTGTTGGTAGTGTAGGAGGAGGAGGAGAACAGAGTGTAGAGCGTACTTTAGTTCAAAGTCTCCAGCTAGTCCCTGAATTTGATGAGGCTAAGGTGGCTGAATGGTTTGTCCGCTTCGAGAGGAAAGCCAAGGAGTTTGCTTGGTCTCGAGAGAGATGGGTAGGCTTGGTCGCGAATAAACTCAAGGGAAAAGCCTTGGAAGTTTATGATAAAATGTCAGCTGATGATCTGGATGATTATGAGGAGTTTAAGGCTGACATTTTGCGGGCATATGAGCTGCGACCAGAAGCCTATCGCTTGCAATTCAGAGGAAAGAGGAAGCGAGCAAGTGACTCCTACCTCGAGTGTGCTCGTTCACTGGAGCAAGTGTTTGAGAGATGGGTTGCTAGCGAGGGTGTTGACTCTCTCGAGGCTTTGAAGGAGTTAGTAGTTATGGAGCAGTTCATTGATATTGCTGATAAGGAGCTGGTACCTCTGTTGAGGGAGAAGAGGTTTAGGACTTTGAAGGAGGCTGCTACATGGGCTGATGATTATGTGTTGGCCCACCGTCCTGTGCAGCAGCCTGGGAGTTGGAGTCGTAAGGAAGGTGGTCCTAAGGGAGGCCCAGGGAGTGGTGGTAGTTCTTCCTCGGCCTCTCCAGGCCACTTTAGGCGATATACTGGATTCGGCAGTAAGATGGGTTTGAAAGCCCCAGGCCCCCACCCTCCTTTTTCTGCGAAGGACGGGACGGCGGTGAAGGCGGCCCCTAGAACGCCCAAGTATGATTCCCAGCCTACGTGCTATCACTGCCGAGGGAAAGGGTATTTTAAGTTCAATTGCCCAAAATTAGTAACAGCTGAAACTCCAAAGTCCTCGCAGAAACCAGTTGCCTTGTTGGTGTGGCCAGACAAAGTTTGTGGTGATGAGTTGACTGCTCCTTCAGGCTTTAGAAGTGAGAAGGCACGGCGTGTGCCTGAGTTGTGTTTGGAGGAGAGAGCAGGTTGGCCCACCTGTCCCTCCCCATGTTGCCTCGCCCGCTGTTGTTAAGGATAGTGAGCTTGACTGGTGCCGTCCTTTCCTATGTGGAGGCACTGTTGAGATTGATGGCACAAAGTATCCCATCACTGTACTGCGTGATACGGGAGCACAGCAGTCAGTGTGCCGAAATGTCACTGGGAAGAAGGTGACATCTAGCAAGGCAGTGTTGTGTCGTGGACTTAACACTGTGGAGGAGTTCGTGACGGCTGAGGTGACGCTGTCATGTCCTCTTGTCACTGCTACGGCTCAGGTAGCAGTGGCAGACGAACTGCCAGTCGCAGGAGTGGACTTCCTGCTTGGGAATGATTTGGCTGGTGGTCGTGTATGGATCCCAACCTCTGATGAGGATGAGGTTGCTGAAGAGTCTGGGCCAGTGGTGCAAGACTCTGTAAATGTTGTTACCGCTCTCAGGCCCGCTGGGCTGAGAGAGAGCCTGTTACTACCCAGGAGGTTGCTAGCAGCCAGGTGGGATTGACTCCAGATGGGAGTAGCAGTGCTGATGTGGTGGAGCCAGTGTTGGGCTCACCATTGAGTTCTGGTGTAGAGGCTGACGGTGACGGCGTGGAGTCACTTGTTAATGCACCGGACTCGGCTTTGGGAGTTGTTGCTGAGAGTGAGGACGGAGTGTTGGGTGTAGCTGAGTTGTTTGATGGTTATCCTCACTCTGCAGAGCACTCCGGAGGAGCACTCGTGCTGAGTCGCTTCCTGGTGTGGAGGCTGAGGGCTCTGATGTTCAGCACAGGCCCCAGCATGATAAGTCAGGCAGTTTGTTGGAAGTTGGCGCCCAGGGTGGGAGACTTCCAGTTCTGCGGGGAGTTGGAGTTTCTCCCCTGTGGAGCATCGTGGAGGCAGGGAGCGAGCTGTTCCCTTGCCTGGTGACTGCCTGGCTGGTGGTGATGATCCTTCTGAGGACTCACCGGATCACATGGCAGGAGCGGAGCAGCCTGGGCCAGCTCTCCGTCCTCGATGCCGTGTGGGACGTAGGGTTGCAGCGTTGCCTCAACCCCATGACCCTATAGTCCCCCTTTCTCTTACCCAGCTAGAGCCTGCAGAGCTCATTCGTAGGCAGCAGGAGGACCCGGCGTTGGCCTCCTTCTTTGCTCGAGTGGGTGAGGGAAGTGAGGAGTTGGAGGGCAGGGAGGAGTTTGTTTTGCATCAAGGGGTGTTGTGTCGTAGATGGCAGGAGAGTGACGGTGGTGAGTTATTGCAAGTAGTTGTGCCGCAGAAGCTGCGTGAGGCACTTGTGCTGTTGGCACATGAGGGGCCCATGGCTGGACACCTGGGCATCCGAAAGACCGTCGCTCGCCTGCGTCGCAATTTTGGTGGCCCAGCATGTCTGGAGAAGTAGCCACGATTCTTAAGTGCTGCCACACTTGTCAAGTGGTGGGCAAGCCTAATCAGACACCCCCTGTGGCGCCACTCCACCCCATCCCTGCTGTTGATCCTCCCTTCACGAGGGTTTTGATTGATATAGTAGGTCCTCTGCCTACTACCAGGGCTGGTCACAAGTATTTGTTGACCATAATGGATGTTACCACGCGGTACCCTGAAGCAATTCCCTTGAGAAACACTCACTCTAAGGTGGTGCTGAAGGCTTTGTTAACCTTCTTTACACACTTTGGATTGCCAGCAGAGCTGCAGTCCGATCAGGGGACCAACTTTACTTCAAAGTTGTTTAAGGATACGATGACTGCGTGGGGGATCAAGCATATTGTGTCCAGTGCTTATCATCCACAGTCTCAGGGAGCCCTGGAGAGACATCATCAAACTCTCAAGACCATGCTCAAGAGTTTCTGCATGGAGAGAGATAAGGATTGGGACGAGGGTGTCCCTTTGTCTTATTTGCGGTGAGAGAAGCGCCCACTGAGTCCTTGGGTTTCTCACCCAATCAGCTAGTGTTTGGACACCGAGTGCGTGGACCGCTCGACGTAGTTCGGGAGGCTTGGTGTCAGCCGTCGCCTGAGCGCCCTGTCTCACTGCTTAAGAGCCTCATGAGCAGTCGAGAGATTAGCCAAGGCATTAGAGGTGGCGCAGGCCCACCTGTGTAAGGCCCAGCAGAGTATGAAGGGGTATTATGACCGAAGGGCCGAGTATCGGAGTTTTGCCCTGGAGATGAAGTGCTCGTGCTGTTACCACTTCAGGGCCAGCCGCTTGCTGCCCGCTATAGTGGCCCCTATATTATAGAGAAGAAGGTAGGTGACCTCGACTACCTGGTGGTCACTCCTGACCGGCGCAAGAGGGCTCAGCTGTGTCACGTTAACATGCTGAAGCCCTATTTTCGTTCTACTAGCCAGAAGGGCTCTTTTAGTTCTGCCGTGCAAGAGGCATCTTCAGTTTTATTTTTCTGCCGGGAGGGAGAGGCTCCAGAAGTTATTGGGCCTGAACCTGTTGTTCCTACAGGGCAGTGGGAACGGAATAGCCTCCATCTCTTGAAAGAGAAGGTTGAACATTTAGGGATCAGCAAGATGAGTTGCTTCGGCGGCTGAGAAAGTACTCTTCAGTGTTTAGCAGTGTCCCGGGCAGGACACAGTTGATAGAACACGATATTGATGTTGGGGACGCAGAGCCTGTCAAACTGCCCCCTACCGAGTAAATCCTATGAAGCAAGCACTGGTGGAGAAGGAGTTGGAGTACATGCTTGAGCATGGGCTCATTACTCGGACTTACAGTCAATGGAGTTCCCCAGTCACCCTGCAGCCTAAGCCTGATGGCAAGGTCAGGTTTTGTATTGACTTCAGGCGGGTTAATGCTCTAACAAAAGTAGACACTTATCCCTTGCCCCGTGTAGATGACTCTGTGGACCGAATCGGGTCAGCTACTTTTATCACCAAAGTGGACCTTGTCAAGGGTACTGGCAGGTCCCATTGACGGAGCGGGCTAAGGAGATAGCGAGTTTTGTGGCCAACGGCGCTGTCTATCAGTGCCAAGTGATGCCTTATGGGCTGCGAAATGCCCCAGCCACATTTCAGCGTCTCATGGACCGAGTTACTGATGGTCTGACTCACTGTGTCGTATACATTGATGACGTGGTCATCTATGACACAACATGGGCTGAGCATCTGACTAATGTAGAAGCCCTCTTTGCACGACTCCAGGAAGCGGGATTAGTTGTCAACTTGGAGAAGTGTGAATTTGTACAAGCTCGGGTGCAATACCTGGGTTACCGAGTGGGCCATGGCTACATCACTCCTCCTGAAGCCAAAGTAGAAGCGATCAGGCGGTTCCCCGCACCGACCTGTCGCCGTGCCTTGCAGAGATTCTTAGGAGTGGTAGGTTACTACCGTCGTTTTGTACCGGGGTATTCGACCCTCCTGGCACCTCTTACAGATCTCTTGCAGAAGGGTAAGAAGTGGGTCTGGAGTGAAGACTGTGAGAGCGCCTTCCACCGAGTTAAGACCATTTTATGCGAGATGCCAGTGCTCCAGGCCCCTGACTTCAGAAAAGTTTTGCTCTCGCAGTAGATGCCAGTCAGGTGGGAGTAGGCGCAGTTTTATTGCAGCCTGATGACCAGGGTGTTAACCACCCTGTGTGTTATTTTTCGAAAAGTTTACTCCCGCCCAGAAGAACTATTCAGTCATTGAGCAAGAGCTGCTTGCCATTTTGTTAGCCTTGCAGCATTTTGAAATTTACATCCCGCTTATGGGCCCCAAGTAGTCATCTATTCAGATCATAGTCCCTTCAGTTCTTAGAAAAGTTTAAATTTAAAATCAGCGTTTAACTCGCTGGAGTCTTCTACTCCAGGAGTACAATATCATTGTCAGACATATAAAAGGAGCAGACAACGTTGTAGCTGATTGTCTGTCCCGGGCCATTCCCTTTAATCAGTTCCATGCCTTTTAAAAAATTTTGTAAATGTTTTGTTTCCAAAATTTTTTCTTTTAAGGAGGGCGTGTGATGGGCACCGTCTTAATCCCCTTTATTTAATTATATTATATGTGTAGCCTATGGCCACCCAGCGCGGGCCCCTCGGGCTGTTCTGCTGAGCAGACAACACCCCCTCTTTGTTTCCACCATTTTGCGTGCGCGAGCAGTCAGTACCAGCCAGCCTTCAGCGGAGATAGACACGCACTCTCGTCGGTCTGGCACAGTGTTAGACACGTGTTGCTGGGCTGTTCTTGTTACTCGCTAGTCATTGGTCTGGGAGTTGTGCCCTCCTGTTGAGTAGCTGGCTTGCTACTGGGTAGACCGTGGCTGTGTAGGACAACGGGCTTGTTGTCCTAAGGAGTGTGGCCGGTTGGGTCTACATTTCCTGTCGTGCGTTCGTCCACTCGGTTGTGGCGACGCGGAGAGACACGTTACTGTCTCGTCCTGTTTGTCGTTGTTGGTGGCCGTGTTCACCAGTGTGTTTGGTGAGCGGCTGTGTGCTCCACCATCTTTTGTATAGTTTCAGTAGTATACTGTATTGTAGTGGTAGTAGCCACGCACACTATTGAATGCTGAGAGGCTTCATGTCGGCCAGTGGTGAGTAGTTGTCGTCCGCCAGACTTGGCTGCGACGAGTATTTGGACTCAGTGTATAGCTGGTGTCACCCGTAGGTGGTGTCTGGGCTTGTGTGTACATCACCGGATGTGCTGTACACATCATATATTGCAGTAGTAGTAGGCCAGGGATGTCAGTCTGACAGGTGTTAGGAAGCACTTGTTGTAGTAGGATAGTATAGTATATATATATACTGCGTGTTGTTCCAGTCTGTGAGTTATCACAGTCTGTGGACAAGGCGTGTGGAGAGGCATTAATACTTCATAGAGAAGTGGGTGGAATTGTCCTTGTGGGCGGTTTCTCTAGGGGTATTAAGGCCTCGCCCTGTTACACATAACATCTACCATTTATAAATTCTACTTGGTTGGGTACAGGAGGAGAAGGAGTTGCTGAGGAGATTCCCTTACAGTGGGGGAAATTATACACTGTTGGCGACCTTGAAAGAACCTGAGGGTTACGGCTGTGAGTTATAGTAGTGGGGACTCTGTGGAGTGTTTATAATCCCCACTGTACTGACCGTAACAAAGTTGGCGATTTTGCCAGAATAACAGTCTAGTGAGCTGTAGCAGCTAACCGCAGCCGTGTGGCGTACGTAACAATATATATATATATATATATATATATATATATATATATATATATATATATATATATATATATATATATATATATATATATATATATATATATATATATATATATATATATATATATATATATATATATATATATATATATATATATATATATATATATATATATATATATATATATATATATATATATATATATATATATATATATATATATATATATATATATATATATATATATATATATATATATATATATATATATATATATATATATATATATATATATATATATATATATATATATATATATATATATATATATATATATATATATATATATATATATATATATATATATATATATATATATATATATATATATATATATATATATATATATATATATATATATATATATATATATATATATATATATATATATATATATATATATATATATATATATATATATATATATATATATATATATATATATATATATATATATATATATATATATATATATATATATATATATATATATATATATATATATATATATATATATATATATATATATATATATATATATATATATATATATATATATATATATATATATATATATATATATATATATATATATATATATATATATATATATATATATATATATATATATATATATATATATATATATATATATATATATATGTATATATATATATATATATATGTATATATATATATATATATATATATATATATATATATATATATATATATATATATATATATATATATATATATATATATATATATATATATATATATATATATATATATATATATATATATATATATATATATATATATATATATATATATATATATATATATATATATATATATATATATATATATATATATATATATATATATATATATATATATATATATAAGTGCCACCGCATTATTTCCCCTTTATTTAATTATATTATGTGTTGCCTATGGCGGCCAGCCAGGGCTGTTCTGCTGAGCAGACACGCATCCCTCTGTCCACCATTTTATGCCTGCCTGTAACCAGCCAGTCTTCAGCGGAGTTAACACGTACGATCTCGGCACATGCAAGAGACACGTGTTGCTGGGCTGTGCTTACTCATTAGTCATTGGTCTGGGAGTTGTGCCCTCCTGTTGAGTAGCTGGCTTGCTACTGGGTAGACCATGACTGTTAGAGCAACGAGCTTCTTGGAAGTGTAGTTGGTTTAGGCTGCATTTCTGTTGTGCGTCCGTCCTGTATTGTGGCGGCAACGCGAGAGACGCGGCATTGTCTCGTCCTGTTTGTTTGTTGGTGGCCGTGGTCACCAGTGTGTTTGGGGGGCGGCTGTGTGGCCCCACCATCTGTTGTGTAGTATCAGTAGTATACTGTTTATAGTACCAAGGTAGCCTTCAGCGGAGATAGACACGCACTCTCGTCGGTCTGGCACAGTGTTAGGGAGATTCGTGTTGCTGGGCTTCTTTATTGCTCATTAGTCATCGGTCTGGGAGTTGTGCCTCCTGTTGGCTTGTTAATACTGGTAGACCGTGGCTGTGTAGAACAACGGCTTGTTGTCCTGAGAAAGTGTAGCCGGTTGGGGCTGCATTTCTGTTGTGCGTTCGTCCACTCGGGTGTGGCGACACAGAGGACGTTTTATTGTTTCGTCCTGTTTGTTGTTGGTGGCCGTGGTCACCAGTGTGTTTTGTGGGCGGCTGTGTGCCCCACCATCTTTGTATAGTTTCAGTAGTATACTGTATTGTATTGGTAGTAGCCACGCACACTATTGAAGGCTGAGAGGCTTCATGTCGGCCAGTGGTGCGTAGTTGTCGTCCGCCAGACTTGTCTGTGACGAGTATTTGGACTCCGCGTATAGTGGTTGTCACCCGTAGATGGGGTCTGGTCTTGTGTGTACATCACCGGATGTGCTGTACACATCATATATTGTAGTAGTAGTAGGCCAGGGATGTCAGTCTGACAGGTGTTAGTAAGCACTTGTTGTAGTAAGATAGTATAGTAATATACCGCGCGGGTTTGTTCCGGTCTGTGAGTTATCACAGTCTGTGGACAAGGCGGTGGAGGGCATTAATACTTCATAGAGAAGTGGGTGGAATTGTCCTTGTGGGCGGTTTCTCTAGGGGGTATTAAGGCCTCGCCCTGTTACACATAACATCTACCATTTATAAATTCTACTTGGTTGGGTACAGGAGGAGAAGGAGTTGCTAAGGAGATTCCCTTACAGTGGGGGAAATTATACACTGTTGGCGACCTTGAAAGAACCTGAGTTATAGTAGTGGGGACTCTGTGGAGTGTTTTATAATCCCCACTGTACTGACCGTAACAAAGTTGGGGATTTTGCCAGAATAACACTCTAGTGAGCTGTAGCAGTTAACCGCAGCCGTGTGGCATACTGTAACAATATATATATATATATATATATATATATATATATATATATATATATATATATATATATATATTGTGATGGGCACCGTCTTAAGTTTAATTTATTTTTCATTATTGTGAGCCTATGGCCACCCATTGTGGGCCCTCAGGCTGTTATGCTGAGGAGATGACCCGCCATGTTTCCACCATTTTGTGCCTGCGAGCTACACAGTCAGTCCAGGTAGCCTTCAGCGGAGATAGACACGCACTCGTCGGTCTGGCACAGTGGGGAGATTCGTGTTGCTGGGCTTGTTACTCACTAGTCATCGGTCTGGGAGTTGTGCCCTCCTGTTGAGTTACTGGTAGACTGGATGGACTGTGAGAACAACGGGCTTGTTGTTCTGAGAAAGTGTGGCCGGTTGGGGCAGCATTTCTAGTGCGTTCGTCCACTCGTGGCGACGCGGGACACGCTGTCTCGTCCTGTTTTGTTGTTGTGGTGGCCGTGGTCACCAGTGTGTTTGTGGGCGGCTGTGCCCCACCATCTTTTGTATAGTTTCAGTAGTAAACTGTATTGTAGTGGTAGTAGCCACGCACACCATTGAAGGCTGAGAGGCTTCATGTCTGCCAGTGGTGCGTAGTTGTCCTCCGCCAGACTTGTCTGCGAGTATTTGTGTATAGTGGATGTCACCCGTAGGTGGTGTCTGGGCTTGTGTGTACATCACCGGATGTGCTGTACACATCATATATTGCAGTAGTAGTAGGCCAGGGATGTCAGTCTGACAGGTGTTAGAAAGCACCTGTTGTAGTAGGATAATATAGTAATATATATACTGCACGTTTTGTCCCAGTCTGTGAACCCTCATAGCCGGGGCGTAAGGCGTGGAGAGGCATTAATATCTAGAAGTAGGTGGAATTGTCCTTGTGGGCGGTTTCTCTAGGGCAGTGGTTCCCAACCTCGGGTAAATTACCCCAGTGGGGTAATGACATATTTTGGGGTAATGGATGTTTGGCATGGGATGAGGCAATCAGTTTACATTTCATATAATTTCAATGAAGATTTCTATTAATTTTTCTGCTTTCTATGTATGAACTAAAATTACTTCTTTTCGTATTATAGATTTGCATTATTGTGTTGCATAGTTTCTATTTTGTCTGTTTTTTAAGTATGAAATACAGTTACTTTTTTTCCTATATTACGAGTATTTGTTCATTGGGGTAAATTGTATTTTTGGGTAATCGCTGCGAAAAGGTTGGGAAACACTGCTCTATGGGGTATTAAGGCCTCGCCCTGTTACACATAACATCTACCATTTATAAATTCTACTTGGTTGGGTACAGGAGGAGGAGGAGTTGCTGAGGAGATTCCCTTACAGTGGAAGAAATTATACACTGTTGGCGACCTTGAAAGAACCTGAGGGTTACGACAGCTGTGAGTGGGGACTCTGTGGAGTTACGGTACTGACCGTAACTGTTGGCGATTTTGCCAGAATAACAGTCTAGTGAGCTGTAGCAGCTAACCGCAGCCGGATGATCACATATATATATATATATATATATATATATATATATATATATATATATATATATATATATATATATATATATATATATATATATATATATATATATATATATATATATATATATATATATATATATATATATATATATATATATATATATATATATATATATATATATATATATATATATATATATATATATATATATATATATATATATATAAATAAATAAATATATATATATATATATATATATATATATATATATATATATATATATATATATATATATACATATATATATATGATATGATTTCACGTACTTTCAGAGGCAACCAACCTTCCAGTAAGTCAACAGATCACGCAGGGACGTCATAAAACGCCTGACTTCTGATCTTTATAAGATTTTCGATTGTGGTAAAGAAAATCTTGTAGATTTCAATTCCTCAAAAAGTCAATTCCTCATTTTATTAACTTGACACAACCTTCCTGACAACTATCCTCTTCTACAAGAACACTCATCTGTCTTAATCTTCCGTAATGAATATCTTAGGTTTGTCCTATAATCTTAACTGGAAACTTGTATATGATCTCTTGCTAAAACAACTTCTATGAAGTTAAGTTTTAGCGTCTCCGCCAGTTTTTCGTCCTCCAAATGTAACTCTGTACAAGGGCCTTATTGCTCATGTGGAGTACTCACGTATACTTAGGGTGGTTCCATTCACAGTTTTATTAGAGAGGATGGAATCAAAATCTTTTTGTCTCATCAACTGCCCTCATCTAACTGACTGTTTTCAGCCTCTTTCTCACCACCGAAATGTTGCATATCATGCTAACTTTTCTACTGATTTTGCTAACTGCACATATATATATATATATATATATATATATATATATATATATATATATATATATATATATATACACACAATGTGTGTGTGTGTGTGTGTGTGTGTGTGTGTGTGTGTGTGTGTGTGTGTGTGTGTGTGTGTGAAGTCATTTCTGGATCATAAATTACTGTCTCAGCTGACTTAATGCATGGATGCTAGGCAATGCATTAAGGGAAAGTAAGTTTGGATGTATAATTGATGTCATGTATTCTAATATTTGGATTGCTGATCGTAAAGTCTTGCTGTACGGGCAATTTCTTTTTTTTTCTTTTTACAGATTAAATTAAAATAATGATAAAAATCAGTTGGCTCCTTCTGGCTGCACTGCGACGTTCCCTGCCTGATGAATCAACGGCATTTCAAAATCAGACATATTTGGATTATGCATTCATTTTCCACAAAAGTTAGCTCTTTGCGGGGCACTTGTATTTGGATGTCCTAATTTTAGCGACCTATAAGAGCGAGATCTCTTTGTGTTCGACATGTGTATTCGCACTTGACTGTTTTTTTTTTTTTTTTTCTTTTTACTATTAAGTGATTTGCTCAAACTTAAGAAAAAAAAATCATATTTTTTTTTTATTATTCCTACATAATAATTTAAAGAATTTAGGTAAATCAATAGATACAGTGGACTGAAATAAATAGATAAGTAAATATATAAAAACATTAAGGATATGGAACTACAACAACAAAAATATCCACATTATGAACAACAGAAACAGTGACAACATCAACAAGAGTTACAATCATTTGCATCAACAGTATGTAGAATAAGAAAAACAACAACAACAACTACCACTACTACTACTACTACTACTACTACTACTACTACTACTACTACTACTACTACTGCTGCTGCTACTACTACTACTACTACTACTACTACTACTACTACTACTACTACTACTACTACTACCATCGTTAATGATAGACTGAAATTCAATAATGTCTTTGGCATACTAACTTTGTCTCGGAGACATGTTCCCAGTGATTAAGGGAAGCCATAATAAAGTGGTATTCTTGAAAAACATAATCCTGAAACAAAGAAGGAAAATAAAAAAATTGTATATCTCTCTCTCTCTCTCTCTCTCTTATTTTTTGGGGGATGGGGTGGACTGGAGTGGTAGAAACTAGGGTAAATCTATTTTTGCAACATAGTCTCCCTTCAGGATGAAAAAAAAAATTCTAGTATATTTCGAAACCTTTTGAATGCATCTGCACTTTGTTTCCATCGGAAATCAGTACTTGTTTTTCTTATTCCCTCCCTTCTCCCTGCTGAAAAGAAAATAATTACAAAACTGACCGCAAACAATGAAGAAAAATTTAATTCGTCGTTTAACGTAACCTAACGTTAACCTAAACATAAACCTAATGAACACCTTAACACACCCAACCTAACATAAGCTAAATCTAACCTAAACCTTACTTTACCTAACCCAGCCTAAACTTAAATATTAATTAATTTAACCTTAACTCCAAACCAAACTAGTCTAAGAAATGCATGACGTCGTTACCTTATTAGTTCTTCCTCGTCACTGGAGACGCCGATTTCAGTGTTGCCAGATTAGCCGTTTTCCGGCTATATTTAGCAGAATTTAGCTGAATCTATCCAGAAAATATTGCTTTTTGCCGATAGTCGGCAACAGCTGAAACTCCTAAAATTAGCCATGTTTTAGCTGATTTTGCAGTAAAATAAATCTTCGTTTGAGTGGAATATTATCAATCAAATAAATTCCAAGATTATGGAATCAATAACAGTTCAGAATATTTAAGTTATAGACAATGTAAACCTGTGGCGGTAGTGATAGCGAAAGGGAGGAGGGGATGCCTTAGTTAACGGTTCACCTGACACGTCTCCTCCGTATCAGGATTCTATTCTACTGTCCCTGTACGGTACTACTACCAGTGAGTGAGTCTGGTCCAATGATTCTATAGTATAAGGGTATACGGGTTGAATGAGTGGCCTAGAGGAATTGATTACGGAGCTGAGCTTCTAACAGATGACGCGCGGGTCGCAGATATTAAAGGGGTGAAGGATAGGGGGGGGTCCATCAGCGGGGGAGGATTATTTCAAACAGTCAGTCAGTCACGGGAAGGAGCGCAAGTCACATCAGCCATCGCTCGCTCGCTCGGGGCCACAACACGCTCGGTGGTCACTTGCACCTCTTACGTCTGTCTCGTGACCCCTTCTGCCCTTGGTGTAGTGTAGGACTACCCCTGAGGCCATGAAACATTACGTATTTCAGTGCCCACGCTTCCACTCTCAACACGCTCCACTACGCATCCCGGCTCTCTGCCCTGGCCATCACAACACTCGACCTGCCCACCCTCCAGGCGGCCTCAGGCGTTCACCGTTCCTGGCAACCTGCTTTCCTTCGCCTTAGTTGTGCCTTCTTGAGCAAAGCCGGCTAGCTACCACGCTTGTGATAACCACACAGAACTATCCCAGGGCTCATATGGATCCAAAGGAGGGCGCGAAGATCTATGGATCCTTATGAACCCTGGGTAATCTTCTGTGGGTATCACAGGCGTGATAGCTGGCCGGTCTTCTTCAAGAAGGCACAAGTAAGGCAAAGGACAGCAGGTTGCCAGAAGGTACGCCTGCTGGCCGCCAGGAGGGTGGGTGGGCATGGGCCAGGGCCAGGGCGGAGAGCCGAGAGCGTAAAGCAGTATGTTGAGAGTGGAAGTTGGGCATTGAAGCAGGAAATGTTTCATGGCCTTAGGGGTAGTCCTACACCAAAGGCACAAAGGGTCACGAGACAGACGTAGGCGGTGCAAGTAAGGAGCATGGTGTGGCCCAGGCGGAGGCGGGTAGAAAATATATATATATATATATATATATATATATATATATATATATATATATATATATATATATTGTGATGGGCACCGTCTTAATCCCCTTTACTTTATTATATTATTATATGTGAAGCCTATGGCCACCCATCGCGAACCCCTCGGGCTGTTCTGCGGAGCAGACAACCCCCTCCTTCTTCTCGCTTCTTGTTGCAAGCGGGAGTCAGTACAGAGGTAGCCTTCAGCGGAGATAGACACGCACTCTCGTCGGTCTGGCACAGTGTTAGGGAGATTCGTGTTGCTGGGTTTCTCTTGTTACTCGCTAGTCATTGGTCTGGGAGTTGTGCCCTCCTGTTGAGTAGCTGGCTTGTTACTCGGTAGACCGTGGCTGTGTAGGACAACGGGCTTGTTGTCCTGAGGAAAGTGTAGCCGGTTGGGGCTGTATTTCCTGTTGTGCGTTCGTCCACTCGGGCGTGGCGACGCGGAGGGACGCGTTATTGTTTCGTCCTGTTGTTGCTGTTGGTGGCTGTGGTCACCAGTGTGTTTTGTTGGGGGCTGTGTGCCCCACCATCTTTTGTATAGTTTCAGTAGTATACTGTATTGTAGTTGTAGTGGCCACGCACACCATTGAAGGCTTAGAGGCTTCATGTCGGCCAGTCGTGCGTAGTTGTCGTCCGCCAGACTTGTCTGCGACGAGTATATAGTGGGTGTCACTCGTAGGTGGTGTCTGGGCTTGTGTGTACATCACCGGATGTGCTGTACACATCATATATTGCAGTAGTAGTAGGCCAGGGATGTCAGTCTGACAGGTGTTAGTAAGCGCTTGTTGTAGTAGGATAGTATAATTATATAATATACCGCGCGCGTTGTTCCGGTCTGTGAGTTATCACAGTCTGTGGACAAGGCGGGTGGACAGGCATTAATACTTCATAGAGAAGTGGGTGGAATTGTCCTTGTGGGCGGTTTCTCTAGGGGGTGTTAAGGCTTCGCCCTGTTACACATAACATCTACCATTTATAAATTCTATTTGGTTGGGTATAGGAAGAGAAGGAGTTGCTGAGGAGATTCCCTTACAGTGGGGGGAAAATATACACTGTTGGCGACCTTGAAAGAACCTGAGGGTTACGGCGGCTGTGAGTTATAGTAGTGGGGACTCTGTGGAGTGTTTTATAATCCCCACTGTACTGACCGTAACAAAGTTGGCGATTTTGCCAGTATAACAGTCTAGTGAGCTGTAGCAGCTAACCGCAGCCAGGTGTACCGTAACAGTGGCGACTTCGCCAGGATAAACCAAGTGCTTTATAGTGTGTAGTGTTATTGTGTAGGGTATTATTACTTATATTATTTTATTGTTTGTGAGAACGAGTCCTTGTGAGTACCATGGAGAGAGTTAGTGCTCTTTTCACCTCAGCAGTGGAGGGTGAAGATGCGAGTGTGAGCCGGCGAGACTCACCACGTGGGTATGATGAGTCAGTGGCCGCGCGTGGGGTCAGGGACGACGCATTTACTACGTGTCATGATAACGCACGTGGCGGTCCCAGTGAAGGTGATGTGGGATATATTAGCCCTGGCAGAAGTATCGGAAGCAGGGAAGGCTCCCGACGATCTAGTCCAGCAATCAGTATTGCTGATAGTGTCCAGTCAGCTGCCAGACTGGAGGAACTGCGATTGAAGCTTGAAATGAGGAAAATGGAGATAGAAGCAGAAGAGAGGCGAGAATTAAAAAGAATAGCTGCTGAGGAGAGGGCTAGAGGCGGAAGAGAGGCTAGAAAGAGAGACGAGAGTCAAACGGACTAGCAGCAGAGCAAGAGGCTAGAGAGGCGGAAGAGAGGGCTAGAGAAGCGGAAGAAAGACGAGAACTTCAGAGACTAGCAGCAGAGCAAGAGGCTAGAGAGGTGGAAGAGAGGCGAGAGTTAAACAGACTAGCAGCAGAGAAGGAGGCTAGAGAGATGGAGAGAGAAAGGGCAAATAAAGATAGAGAGTTGGAGTGGGAGAAAACTCGCTATGCAATAAGTACGCCTGGAGTTGTTGGTAGTGTAGGAGGAGGAGGAGAACAGAGTGTTGAGCGTACGTTAGTTCAAAGTCTCCAGCTAGTCCCCGAATTTGATGAGTCTAAGGTGGCTGAATGGTTTGTTCGCTTCGAGAGGAAAGCCAAGGAGTTTGCTTGGTCTCGAGAGAGATGGGTAGGCTTGGTCGCGAATAAACTCAAGGGAAAAGCCTTGGAAGTTTATGATAAAATGTCAGCTGATGATCTGGATGATTATGAGGAGTTTAAGGCTGACATTTTGCGGGCATATGAGCTGCGACCAGAAGCCTATCGCTTGCAATTCAGAGGAAAGAGGAAGCGAGCAAGTGACTCCTACCTCGAGTGTGCTCGTTCACTGGAGCAAGTGTTTGAGAGATGGGTTGCTAGCGAGGGTGTTGACTCTCTCGAGGCTTTGAAGGAGTTAGTAGTTATGGAGCAGTTCATTGATATTGCTGATAAGGAGCTGGTACCTCTGTTGAGGGAGAAGAGGTTTAGGACCTTGAAGGAGGCTGCTACATGGGCTGATGATTATGTGTTGGCCCACCGTCCTGTGCAGCAGCCTGGGAGTTGGAGTCGTAAGGAAGGTGGTCCTAAGGGAGGGCCAGGGAGTGGTGGCAGTTCTTCCTCGAGCTCTCCAGGCCACTTTAGTCGATATACTGGATTCGGCAGTAAAATGGGTTTTGGAAAGCCCCAGGCCCCCACCCCTCCTTTTTCTGCGAAGGATGGGACGGCGGGGAAGGCGGCCCCTAGAACGCCCAAGTATGATTCCCAGCCTACGTGCTATCACTGCCGAGGGAAAGGGCATTTTAAGTTCAATTGCCCAAAATTAGTAACAGCTGAAACTCCAAAGTCCTCGCAGAAACCAGTTGCCTTGTTGGTGTGGCCAGATAAAGTTTGTGGTGATGAGTTGACTGCTCCTTCAGGCTTTAGAAGTGAGAAGGCACGGCGTGTGCCTGAGTTGTGTTTGGAGGAGAGAGCAGGTTGGCCCACCTGTCCCTTCCCCTGTTGCCTCGCCCGCTGTTGTTAAGGATAGTGAGCTCGACTGGTGCCGTCCTTTCCTGTGTGGAGGCACTGTTGAGATTGATGGCACAAAGTATCCCGTCACTGTACTGCGTGATACGAGAGCACAGCAGTCAGTGTGCCGAAATGTCACTGGGAAGAAGGTGACATCTAGCAAGGCAGTGTTGTGTCGTGGACTTAACACTGTGGAGGAGTTCGTGACGGCTGAGGTGACGCTGTCATGTCCTCTTGTCACTGCTACGGCTCAGGTAGCAGTGGCAGACGAACTGCCAGTCGCAGGAGTGGACTTCCTGCTTGGGAATGATTTGGCTGGTGGTCGTGTATGGATCCCAACCTCTGATGAGGATGAGGTTGCTGAAGAGTCTGGGCCAGTGGTGCAAGACTCTGTAAATGTTGTTACCCGCTCTCAGGCCCGCTGGGCTGAGAGTGAGCCTGTTACTACCCAGGAGGTTGCTAGCAGCCAGGTGGGATTGACTCCAGATGGGAGTAACAGTGCTGATGTGGTGAAGCCAGTGTTGGACTCACCATTGATTTCTTTGGGAGGTGTTGCTGAGAGTGAGGATGTAGTGTTGGGTGTAGGTGAGTTGTTTGATGGCTATCCTCACTCTGCAGAGCAAGCACTCCGGAGGGAGCACTCGTGCTGAGTCGCTTCCTGGTGTGGAGGCTGAGGGCTCTGATGTTCAGCACAGGCCCCAACATGATTAGTCAGGCAGTTTATTGGAAGTTGGCGCCCAGGGTGGGGAGACTTCCAGTTCTGCGGAGGGGTTGGAAGTTTCTCCCCCTATAGAGCATCGTGGAGGCAGGGAGCGCGAGCTGTTCCCTTGCCTGGTGACTGCCTGGCTGGTGGTGATGATCCTTCTGAGGACTCACCGGATCACATGGCAGGAGCGGAGCAGCCTGGGCCAGATCTCCGTCCTCGAGGCCGTGTGGAACGTAGGGTTGCAGCGTTGCCTCAACCCCATGACCCTATAGTCCCCCTTTCTCTTACCCAGCTAGAGCCTGTAGAGCTCATTCGTAAGCAGCAGTAGGACCCGGCGTTGGCCTCCTTCTTTGCTCAGTGGGTGAGGGAAGTGAGGAGTTGGAGGGCAGGGAGGAGTTTGTCTTGCATCAAGGGGTGTTGTGTCGTAGATGGCAGGAGAGTGACGGTGGTGAGTTATTGCAAGTAGTTGTGCCGCAGAAGCTGCGTGAGGCACTTGTGCTGTTGGCACATGAGGGGCCCATGGCTGGACACCTGGGCATCCGAAAGACCGTCGCTCGCCTGCGTCGCAATTTTGGTGGCCCAGCATGTCTGGAGAAGTAGCCACGATTCTTAAGTGCTGCCACACTTGTCAAGTGGTGGGCAAGCCTAATCAGACACCCCCTGTGGCGCCACTCCACCCTATCCCTGCTGTTGATCCTCCCTTCACGAGGGTTTTGATTGATATAGTAGGTCCTCTGCCTACTACCAGGGCTGGTCACAAGTATTTGTTGACCATAATGGATGTTACCACGCGGTATCCTGAAGCAATTCCCCTGAGAAGCACTCACTCTAAGGTGGTGCTGAAGGCTTTGTTAACCTTCTTTACACACTTTGGATTGCCAGCAGAGCTGCAGTCCGATCAGGGGACCAACTTTACTTCAAAGTTGTTTAAGGATACGATGACTGCGTGGGGGATCAAGCATATTGTGTCCAGTGCTTATCATCCACAGTCTCAGGGAGCCCTGGAGAGACATCATCAAACTCTCAAGACCATGCTCAAGAGTTTCTGCATGGAGAGAGATAAGGATTGGGACGAGGGTGTCCCTTTTGTCTTATTTGCGGTGAGAGAAGCGCCCACTGAGTCCTTGGGTTTCTCACCCAATCAGCTAGTGTTTGGACACCGAGTGCGTGGACCGCTCGACGTAGTTCGGGAGGCTTGGTGTCAGCCGTCGCCTGAGCGCCCTGTCTCACTGCTTAAGAGCATTATGAGCAGTCGAGAGAGATTGGCCAAGGCATTAGAGGTGGCGCAGGCCCACCTGTGTAAGGCCCAGCAGAGTATGAAGGGGTATTATGACCGAAGGGCCGAGTATCGGAGTTTTGCTCCTGGAGATGAAGTGCTCGTGCTGTTACCACTTCAGGGCCAGCCGCTTGCTTCCCGCTATAGTGGCCCCTATGTTTTAGAGAAG
>NC_059285.1:23147431-23149931 GCF_017591435.1 Portunus trituberculatus
ATTAACTCACAGACTGGAACAACGCGCGCGGTATATTATATAATTATACTATCCTACTACAACAAGCGTTTACTAACACCTGTCCGACTGACATCCCTGGCCTACTACTACTGCAATATATGATGTGTACAGCACATCCGGTGATGTACACACAAGCCCAGACACCACCTACGGGTGACACCCACTATATACTCGTCGCAGAGACGTCTGGCGAACGACAATTACGCACTACTGGCCGACATGAAGCCTGAGATCTCAGCCTTCAATAGTGTGTGTGGCTACTACCACTACAATACAGTTTACTACTGAAACTATACAAAAGATGGTGGGGGCACACAGCCACCCAACAAAACACACTGGTGACCACAGCCACCAACAGCAACAACAGGACGAAACAATAACGCGTCCCTCCGCGTCGCCACGCCCGAGTGGACGAACGCACAACAGGAAATACAGCCCCAACCGGCTACACTTTCCTCAGGACAACAAGCCCGTTGTCCTACACAGCCACGGTCTACCGAGTAACAAGCCAGCTACTCAACAGGAGGGCACAACTCCCAGACCAATGACTAGCGGTAACGAGAGAGCCCAGCAACACGTGTCTCCCTAACACTGTGCCAGACCGACGAGAGTGCGTGTCTATCTCCGCTGAAGGCTACCTCTGTACTGACTCCGCTTGCACACAAGAAGCGAGAAGAAGGAGGGTTGTCTGCTCAGCAGAACAGCCCGAGGGGCCCGCGATGGGTGGCCATAGGCTTCACATATAATAATATATAATAAATTAAAGGGGATTAAGACGGTGCCCATCACAATATATATATATATATATATATATATATATATATATATATATATATATATATATATACGTATTTATATTTCTACCCGCCTCCGCCTGGGCCACACCATGCTCCTTACTTGCACCGCCTACGTCTGTCTCGTGACCCTTTGTGCCTTTGGTGTAGGACTACCCCTAAGGCCATGAAACATTTCCTGCTTCAATGCCCAACTTCCACTCTCAACATACTGCTTTACGCTCTCGGCTCTCCGCCCTGGCCCTGGCCCATGCCCACCCACCCTCCTGGCGGCCTCAGCAGGCGTCCACCCCTTCTGGCAACCTGCTGTCCTTTGCCTTACTTGTGCCTTCTTGAAGAAGACCGGCCAGCTATCACGCCTGTGATACCCACAGAAGATTACCCAGGGTTCATAAGGATCCATAGATCTTCGCGCCCTCCTTTGGATCCATATGAGCCCTGGGATAGTTCTGTGTGGTTATCACAAGCGTGGTAGCTAGCCGGCTTTGCTCAAGAAGGCACAACTAAGGCGAAGGAAAGCAGGTTGCCAGGAACGGTGAACGCCTGAGGCCGCCTGGAGGGTGGGCAGGTCGAGTGTTGTGATGGCCAGGGCAGAGAGCCGGGATGCGTAGTGGAGCGTGTTGAGAGTGGAAGCGTGGGCACTGAAATACGTAATGTTTCATGGCCTCAGGGGTAGTCCTACACTACACCAAGGGCAGAAGGGGTCACGAGACAGACGTAAGAGGTGCAAGTGAGCACCGAGCGTGTTGTGGCCCCGAGCGAGCGAGCGATGGCTGATGTGACTTGCGCTCCTTCCCGTGACTGACTGACTGTTTGAAATAATCCTCCCCCGCTGATGGACCCCCCCCCTATCCTTCACCCCTTTAATATCTGCGACCCGCGCGTCATCTGTTAGAAGCTCAGCTCCGTAATCAATTCCTCTAGGCCACTCATTCAACCCGTATACCCTTATACTATAGAATCATTGGACCAGACTCACTCACTGGTAGTAGTACCGTACAGGGACAGTAGAATAGAATCCTGATACGGAGGAGACGTGTCAGGTGAACCGTTAACTAAGGCATCCCCCTCCTCCCCTTTCGCTATCACTACCGCCACAGGTTTACATTGTCTATAACTTAAATATTCTGAACTGTTATTGATTCCATAATCTTGGAATTTATTTAAAAAAAAAAAAAGATTGATAATATTCCACTCAAACGAAGATTTATTTTACTGCAAAAATCAGCTAAAACATGGCTAATTTTAGGAGTTTCAGCTGTTGTTTCCGACTATCGGCTAAAAGCAATATTTTCTGGATAGATTCAGCTAAATTCTGCTAAATATAGCCGGAAAACGGCTAATCTGGCAACACTGAAATCGGCGTCTCCAGTGACGAGGAAGAACTAATAAGGTAACGACGTCATATGCATTTCTTAGACTAGTTTGGTTTGGAGTTAAGGTTAAATTAATTAATATTTAAGTTTAGGCTGGGTTAGGTAAAGTAAGGTTTAGGTTAGATTTAGCTTATGTTAGGTTGGGTGTGTTAAGGTGTTCATTAGGTTTATGTTTAGGTTAACGTTAGGTTACGTTAAACGACGAATTAAATTTTTCTTCATTGTTTGCGGTCAGTTTTGTAATTATTTTCTTTCTTTTCAGCAGGGAGAAGGGAGGGAATAAGAAAAACAAGTACTGATTTCCGATGG
>NC_059285.1:23152431-23165027 GCF_017591435.1 Portunus trituberculatus
AAAAGTAACTGTATTTCATACTTAAAAAACAGACAAAATAGAAACTATGCAACACAATAATGCAAATCTATAATACGAAAAGAAGTAATTTTAGTTCATACATAGAAAGCAGAAAAAATTAATAGAAATCTTCATTGAAATTATATGAAAATGTAAACTGATTGCCTCATCCCATGCCAAACATCCATTACCCCAAAAATATGGGGTCATTACCCCACTGGGGTAATTTACCCCGAGGTTGGGAACCACTGCCCTAGAGAAACCGCCCACAAGGACAATTCCACCTACTTCTCTATGAAGTATTAATGCCTCTCCACACGCCTTACGCCCCGGCTATGAGGGTTCACAGACTGGGACAAAACGTGCAGTATATATATTACTATATTATCCTACTACAACAGGTGCTTTCTAACACCTGTCAGACTGACATCCCTGGCCTACTACTACTGCAATATATGATGTGTACAGCACATCCGGTGATGTACACATAAGCCCAGACACCACCTACGGGTGACATCCACTATACACTCGTCGCAGACAAGTCTGGCGGAGGACAACTACGCACCACTGGCAGACATGAAGCCTCTCAGCCTTCAATGGTGTGCGTGGCTACTACCACTACAATACAGTTTACTACTGAAACTATACAAAAGATGGTGGGGGTTCACAGCCGCCCACCAAACACACAGGTGACCACGGCCACCACAACAACAAAAACAGGACGAGACAAAGCGTGTTTCTCCGCGTCGCCACACCCGAGTGGACGAACGCACTAGAAATGCTGCCCCAACCGGCCACACTTTCTCAGAACAACAAGCCCGTTGTTCTCCACAGCCAGGGTCTACCGAGTAACTCAACAGGAGGGCACAACTCCCAGACCGATGACTAGTGAGTAACAAGCGAAGCCCAGCAACACGAATCTCCTTAACACTGTGCCAGACCGACGAGAGTGCGTGTCTATCTCCGCTGAAGGCTACCTTGAGACTGACTGTGTAGCTCGCAGGCACACAAAATGGTGGAAACAAAGAGGAGGGTGGCGGGTCATCTCCTCAGCATAACAGCCCGAGGGGCCCACAATGGGTGGCCATAGGCTTCACAGATAATGAAAAATAAATTAAAGGGGCTTAAGACGGTGCCCATCAATATATATATATATATATATATATATATATATATATATATATATATATATATATATATATATATTGTTACGTATGCCACACGGCTGCGGTTGACTGCTACAGCTAACTAGAGTGTTATTCTGGCAAAATCGCCAACTTCGTGACGGTCAGTACAGTGGGGATTATAAAAAAACTCCACAGAGTCCCCACTACTATAACTCACAGCCGCCGTAACCCTCAGGTTCTTTCAAGGTCGCCAACAGTGTATAATTTTCCCCACTGTAAGGGAATCTCCTTAGCAACTCCTTCTCCTCCTGTACCCAACCAAGTAGAATTTATAAATGGTAGATGTTATGTGTAACAGGGCGAGGCCTTAATACCCCCTAGAGAAACCGCCCACAAGGACAATTCCACCCACTTCTCTATGAAGTATTAATGCCTCTCCACCTGCCTTGTTCACAGACTGTGATAACTCACAGACCGGAACAACGCGCGCGGTATATTACTGTACCATCTTACTACAAGTGCTTCCTAACACCTGTCAGACTGACACCCCTATCCTACAATCTACTACAATATATGATGTGTACAGCTCATCCGGTGATGTACACACAAGCCCAGACACTATCTATGGGTGACAACCACTATACACTGAGTCCAAATACTCGTCACAGACAAGTCTGGCGGACGACAACTACGCACCACTGGCCGACATGAAGCCTCTCAGCATTCAATAGTGTGCGTGGCTACTACCAATACAACACTGTATACTACTGAAACTATACAAAAGATGGTGGAGGCATACAGCCGCCCACCAAACCCCACTGGTGACCACGGCCACCAACAAACAAACAGGACGAAACAATAAAACGTCCCTCTGTGTCGCCACACCCGAGTGGACGAACGCACGAGAAATGCAGCCCCAATCGGCCACACTTTCTCAAAGCAACTAGCCCGTTGTTCTACAGCCACGGTCTAACTGATTAACAAGCCAAAGGGAGGGCACAACTCCCAGACCGATGACTAATGAGCAATAAGAGAAGCCCAGCAACACGAATCTCCCTAACACTGTGCCAGACCGACGAGAGTGCGTGTCTATCTCCGCTGAAGGCTACCTTGAGACTATAAACAGTATACTACTGATAGGACACAACAGATGGTGGGGGCACACAGCCGCCTACCAAACACACTGGTGACCACGGCCACCAACAAAACAAACAGGACGAGACAATGCCGCGTCTCTCCAACGCGTTGCCGCCACAATACAGGACGGACGCACAACAGAACTGCAGCTAAACCAACTACACTTCTAGAGCAAGAAGCTCGTTGCTCTAACAGTCATGGTCTCCCCAGTAGCAAGCCAGCTACTCAAGTGAGGGCACAACTCCCAGACCAATGACTAATGAGTACTTGTAAAGCACAGTCCTGCCACACGTGTCTCTTTCTTCCTGTGCCGAGATCGTACGTGTTAACTCCGCTGAAGACTGGCCGGCAGGCAGGCACATAAAATGGGGACGAGAGGGATGCGGGTTGTCTGCTCAGCAGAACAGCCCGGGGGGCCCTCGCTGGGTAGCCATAGGCAACACATAATATAATTAAATAAAGGGGAAATAATGCGGTGGCACTATAATATATATATATATATATATATATATATATATATATATATATATATATATATATATATATATATATATATATATATATATATATATATATATATATATATATATATATATATATATATATATATATATATATATATATATATATATATATATATATATATATATATATATATATATATATATATATATATATATATATATATATATATATATATATATATATATATATATATATATATATATATATATATATATATATATATATATATATATATATATATATATATATATATATATATATATATATATATATATATATATATATATATATTATATATATATATATATATATATATGTATATATATATATATATATATATATATATAATATATATATATATATATATATATATATATATATATATATATATATATATATATATATATATATATATATATATATATATATATATATATATATATGTATATATATATATATATATATATATATATATATATATATATATATATATATATATATATATATATATATATATATATATATATATATATATATATATATATATATATATATATATATATATATATATATATATATATATATATATATATATATATATATATATATATATATATATATATATATATATATATATATATATATATATATATATATATATATATATATATATATATATATATATATATATATATATATATATATATATATATATATATATATATATATATATATATATATATATATATATATATATATATATATATATATATATATATATATATATATATATATATATATATATATATATATATATATATATATATATATATATATATATATATATATATATATATATATATATATATATATATATATATATATATATATATATATATATATATATATATATATATATATATATATATATATATATATATATATATATATATATATATATATATATATATATATATATATATATATATATATATATATATATTAACACACGTCATCCGGCTGCAGTTAGCTGCTACAGCTCACTAGCCTGTTATTCTGGCAAAATCGCAAACTTTATGCCGGTCAGTACCGTGGGGAATATAAAAACTCCAGAGTCCCCACTACTATAACTCACAGCCGCCGTAACCCTCAGGTTCTTTCCAGGTCGCCAACAGTGTATAATTTCCCCCACTGTAAGAGAATCTCCTCAGCAACTCCTTCTCCTCCTGTACCCAACCAAGTAGAATTTATAAATGGTAGATGTTATGTGTAACAGGGCGAGGCCTTAATACCCCTTAGAGAAACCGCCCACAAGGACAATTCCACCCACTTCTCTATGAAGTATTAATGCCTCTCCACACGCCTTATCCACAGACTGTGATAACTCACAGACTGGGACAACACGCGCAGTATATATATCACTATACTATCCTACTACAACAGGTGCTTGCTAACACCTGTCAAACTGACATCCTTGGCTTACTACTACTGCAATATATGATGTGTACAGCACATCCGGTGATGTACACACAAGCCCAGACACCATCTACGGGTGACACCAGCTATACACGAGTCCAAATACTCGTCACTACGCACCACTAGCCGACATGAAGCCTCTCAGCATTCAATAGTGTGCGTGGCTACTACCACTACAGTACAGTTTAATACTGAAACTATACAAAAGATGGTGGGGGCACACAGCCACCCAACAAACCCCACTGGTGACCACAGCCACCACAACAGCAAAAACAGGACGAGACAAAACGTGTCTCTCCGCGTCGCCACACCCGAGTGGACGAACTCACAACAGGAAATGCAGCCCCGACCGGCTACACTTTCCTCAGGACAACAAGCCCATTGTCCTACACAGCCACGGTCTACCGAGTAACAAGCCAGCTACTCAACATGAAAGCACAACTCCCAGACCGATGACTAGTGAGTAACAAGCGAAGCCCAGCAACACGAATCTCCCTAACACTGTGCCAGACCGAAGAGAGTGCGTGTCTATCTCCGCTGAAGGCTAGCTGGTTACTGACTCCCGCTTGCAACGAGAAGCGAGAAGGAGGTGGGCCGTCCGCTCATATAATATAATGAAACAACAAACCAAAGGGGATCAAGACGGTGCCCATCAAACGCCCTCCCTTAAAAGAAAAAAATTTGGAAACAAAACATTTACAAAATTTTTAAAAAGGTATGGAACTGATTAAAGGGAATGGCCCCGGGACAGACAATCGGCTACAACGTTGTCTGCTCCTTTTATATGTCTGACAATGATATTGTACTCCTGGAGTAGAAGACTCCAGCGAGTTAGACGCTGATTTTTAAATTTAAAATTTTCTAAGAACTGAAGGGGTCTATGATCTGAATAGATGACTACTTGGGGCCCATAAGCGGGGATGTAAATTTCAAAATGCTGCAAGGCTAACAAAATGGCAAGCAGCTCTTGCTCAATGACTGAATAGTTCTTCTGGGCGGGAGTAAACTTTTTCGAAAAATAACACATAGGGTGGTTAACACCCTGGTCATTAGGCTGCAATAAAATTGCGCCTACTCCCACCTGACTGGCATCTACTGCGAAAGCAAAACTTCTTCTGAAGTCAGGGGCCTGGAGCACTGGCATCTCGCATAAAATGGTCTTAACTCGGTGGAAGGCGCTCTCACAGTCTTCACTCTAGACCCACTTCTTACCCTTCTGCAAGAGATCTGTAAGAGGTGCCAGGAGGATCGAATACCCCGGTACAAAACGACGGTAGTAACCTACCACTCCTAAGAATCTCTGCAAGGCACGGCGACAGGTCGGTGCGGGGAACCGCCTTATCGCTTATACTTTGGCCTCAGGAGGAGTGATGTAGCCATGGCCCACTCGGTAACCCAGGTATTGCACCTGAGCTTGTACAAATTCACACTTCTCCAAGTTGACAACTAATCCCGCTTCCTGAGTCGTGCACAGATGCTCAGCCCATGTTGTGTCATAGATGACCACGTCATCAATGTATACGACACAGTGACTCGGTCCATGAGACGCTGAAATGTGGTTGGGGCATTTCGCAGCCCATAAGGCATCACTTGGCAATGATAGACAGCGCCGTTGGCCACAAAACTCGCTATCTCCTTAGCCCACTCCGTCAATGGGACCTGCCAGTACCCCTTGACAAGGTCCACTTTGGTGATAAAAGTAGCTGACCCGATTCGGTCCACAGAGTCATCTACACGGGGCAAGGGATAAGTGTCTACTTTTGTTAGAGCATTAACCCGCCTGAAGTCAATACAAAACCTGACCTTGCCATCAGGCTTAGGCTGCAGGGTGACTGAGGAACTCCATTGACTGTAAGTCCGAGTAATGAGCCCATGATCAAGCATGTACTCCAACTCCTTCTCCACCAGTGCTTACTTCATAGGATTTACTCGGTAGGGGGGCAGTTTGACAGGCTCTGCGTCCCCAACATCAATATCGTGTTCTATCAACTGTGTCCTGCCCGGGACACTGCTAAACACTGAAGAGTACTTTCTCAGCCGCCGAAGCAACTCATATTGCTGATTCCCTAAATGTTCAACCTTCTCTTTCAAGAGATGCAGGCTATTCCGTTCCCACTGCCCTGTAGGAACAACAGGTTCAGGCCCAATAACTTCTGGAGCCTCTCCCTCCTGGCAGAAAAATAAAACTAAAGATGCCTCTTGCACGGCAGAACTAAAAAAGAGCCCTTCTGGCTAGTAGAACGAAAATAGGGCTTCAGTATGTTAACATGACACAGCTGAGCCCTCTTGCGCCGGTCAGGAGTGACCACCCGGTAGTCGAGGTCACCTACCTTCTTCTCTATAATATAGGGGCCACTATAGCGGGCAGCAAGCGGCTGGCCCTGAAGTGGTAACAGCACGAGCACTTCATCTCCAGGGATAAAACTCCGATACTCGGCCCTTCAGTCATAATACCCCTTCATACTCTGCTGGGCCTTACACAGGTGGGCCTGCGCCACCTCTAATGCCTTGGCTAGTCTCTCGACTACTCATAATGCTCTTAAGCAGTGAGACAGGGCGCTCAGGCGACGGCTGACACCAAGCCTCCCGAACTACGTCGAGCGGTCCACGCACTCGGTGTCCAAACACTAGCTGATTGGGTGAGAAACCCAAGGACTCAGTGGGCGCTTCTCTCACCGCAAATAAGACAAAAGGGACACCCTCGTCCCAATCCTTATCTCTCTCCATGCAGAAACTCTTGAGCATGGTTTTGAGAGTTTGATGATGTCTCTCCAGGGCTCCCTGAGACTGTGGATGATAAGCACTGGACACAATATGCTTGATCCCCCCACGCAGTCATCGTATCCTTAAACAACTTTGAAGTAAAGTTGGTCCCCTGATCGGACTGCAGCTCTGCTGGCAATCCAAAGTGTGTAAAGAAGGTTAAAGCCTTCAGCACCACCTTAGAGTGAGTGCTTCTCAGGGGAATTGCTTCAGGATACCGCGTGGTAACATCCATTATGGTCAACAAATACTTGTGACCAGCCCTGGTAGTAGGCAGAGGACCTACTATATCAATCAAAACCCTCGTGAAGAGAGGATCAACAGCAGGGATAGGGTGGAGTGGCGCCACAGGGGGTGTCTGATTAGGCTTGCCCACCACTTGACAAGTGTGGCAGCACTTAAGAATCGTGGCTACTTCTCCAGACATGCTGGGCCACCAAAATTGCGACGCAGGCGAGCGACGGTCTTTCGGATGCCCAGGTGTCCAGCCATGGGCCCCTCATGTGCCAACAGCACAAGTGCCTCACGCAGCTTCTGCGGCACAACTACTTGCAATAACTCACCACCGTCACTCTCCTGCCATCTACGACACAACACCCCTTGATGCAAAACAAACTCCTCCTGCCCTCCAACTCCTCACTTCCCTCACCCACTGAGCAAAGAAGGAGGCCAACGCCGGGTCCTCCTGCTGCCTACGAATGAGCTCTGCAGGCTCTAGCTGGGTAAGAGAAAGGGGGACTATAGGGTCATGGGGTTGAGGCAACGCTGCAACCCTACGTCCCACACGGCCTCGAGGACGGAGAGCTGGCCCAGGCTGCTCCGCTCCTGCCATGTGATCCGGTGAGTCCTCAGAAGGATCATCACCACCAGCCAGGCAGTCACCAGGCAAGGGAACAGCTCGCTCCCTGCCTCCACGATGCTCTACAGAGGAAGAAACCTCCAACCCTCCCGCAGAACTGGAAGTCTCCCCACCCTGGGCGCCAACTTCCAACAAACTGCCTGACTTATCATGCTGGGGCCTGTGCTGAACATCAGAGCCCTCAGCCTCCACACCAGGAAGCGACTCAGCACGAGTGCTCCTCCGGAGTGCTCTGGAGAGTGAGGATAACCATCAAACAACTCAGCTACACCCAACACTCCGTCCTCACTCTCAGCAACAACTCCCAAAGCCGAGTCCGGTGCATTAACAAGTGACTCTACACCGTCACCGTCAGCCTCTACACCTGAACTCAATGGTGAGCCCAACACTGGCTCCACCACATCAGCACTGTTACTCCCATCTGGAGTCAATCCCACCTGGCTGCTAGCAACCTCCTGGGTAGTAACAGGCTCTCTCTCAGCCCAGCGGGCCTGAGAGCGGGTAACAACATTTACAGAGTCTTGCACCACTGGCCCAGACTCTTCAGCAACCTCATCCTCATCAGAGGTTGGGATCCATACACGACCACCAGCCAAATCATTCCCAAGCAGGAAGTCCACTCCTGCGACTGGCAGTTCGTCTGCCACTGCTACCTGCGCCGTAGCAGTGACAAGAGGACATGACAGCGTCACCTCAGCCGTCACGAACTCCTCCACAGTGTTAAGTCCACGACACAACACTGCCTTGCTAGATGTCACCTTCTTCCCAGTGACATTTCGGCACACTGACTGCTGTGCTCCCGTATCACGCAGTACAGTGATGGGATACTTTGTGCCATCAATCTCAACCGTGCCTCCACACAGGAAAGGACGGCACCAGTCAAGCTCACTATCCTTAACAACAGCGGGCGAGGCAACAGGGGGAGGGACAGGTGGGCCAACCTGCTCTCTCTCCAAACACAACTCAGGCACACGCCGTGCCTTCTCACTTCTAAAGCCTGAAGGAGCAGTCAACTCATCACCACAAACTTTATCTGGCCACACCAACAAGGCAACTGGTTTCTGCGAGGACTTTGGGAGTTTCAGCTGTTACTAATTTTGGGCAATTGAACTTAAAATGCCCTTTCCCTCGGCAGTGATAGCACGTAGGCTGGGAATCATACTTGGGCGTTTTAGGGGCCGCCTTCCCGCCGTCCCGTCCTTCGCAGAAAAGGAGGGTGGGGGCCTGGGGCTTTCAAAACCCATTTTACTGCCGAATCCAGTATATCGCCTAAAGTGGCCTGGAGAGCCCGAGGAAGAACTGCCACCACTCCTGGGCCTCCCTTAGGACCACCTTCCTTACGACTCCAACTCCCAGGCTGCTGCACAGGACGGTGGGCCAACACATAATCATCAGCCCATGTAGCAGCCTCCTTCAAGGTCCTAAATCTCTTCTCCCTCAACAGAGGTACCAGCTCCTTATCAGCAATATCAATGAACTGCTCCATAACTACTAACTCCTTCAAAGCCTCGAGAGAGTCAACACCCTTGCTAGCAACCCATTTCTCAAACACTTGCTCCACTGAACGAGCACACTCGAGGTAGAAGTCACTTGCTCGCTTCCTTTTTCTTCTGAATTGCAAGCGATAGGCTTCTGGTCACAGCTCATATGCCCGCAAAATGTCAGCCTTAAACTCCTCATAATCATCCAGATCATCAGCTGACATTTTATCATAAACTTCCAAGGCTTTTCCCTTGAGTTTATTCGGGACCAAGCCTACCCATCTCTCTCGAGACCAAGCAAACTCCTTGGCTTTTCTCTCGAAGCGAACAAACCATTCAGCCACCTTAGACTCCAGGCGTACTTATTGCATGGCGAGTTCTCTCCCACTCCAACTCTCTATCTTTATCTGCCCTATCTCTCTCTATCTCCAATCTCATCATCTTCATCTCTCTAGCCTCCTTCTCTGCTGCTAGTCTCTGAAGTTCTCGTCTTTCCTCCGCTTCTCTAGCCCTCTTTTCCGCCTCTCTAGCCTCTTGCTCTGCTGCTAGTCTGTTTGACTCTTGTCTCTCTTCCGCAGCTAATCTCTTCAACTCTCGCCTCTCTTCTGCTTCTATCTCCATTTTCCTCATTTCCAACTTTAATCGCAGTTCCTCCAGTCCGGCAGCTGACTGGACACTATCAGCAATACTGCTTGCTGGACTAGATCGTCGGGAGCCTTCCCTGCTTCCGATACTTCTGCCAGGGCTAATATATCCCACATCACCTTCACTGGGACCGCCACGTGCGTTATCATGACACGTAGTAAATGCGTCCTCCCTGACCCCACGCGCAGCCACTGACTCATCATACCCACGTGGTGAGTCTCGCCGGCTCACACTCGCATCCTCACCCTCCACTGGTGGGGTGAAAAGACCAGTAACTCCATGGTGCTCACACGGACTCGTTCTCACAAACAATAAAATAATATAAGTAATAATACCCCACACAATAACACTGCACACTATAAAGCACTTGGTTTATCCTGGCGAGGTTGCCACTGTTACGGTTTTAACGTACGTCACCAGGCTGCGGTTAGCTGCTACAGCTTACTAGACTGTTATTCTGGCAAAATCGCCAACTTTGTTACGATCAGTACTCCACAGAGTCCCCACTACTATAACTCACAGTCGCCGTAATCCTCAGATTCTTTCAAGGTCGCCAACAGTGTATAATTTTCTCCACTGTAAGGGAATCTCCTCAGCAACTCCTTCTCCTCTTGTACCCAACCAAGTAGAATTTATAAATGTTAGATGTTATGTGTAACAGGGCGAGGCCTTAATACCCCCTAGAGAAACCGCCCACAAGGATAATTCCACCCACTTCCCTATGAAGTATTAATGCCTCTCCGCATGCCTTATCCACAGACTGTGATAACTCACAGACCGGACAACACGCGCAGTATATATATTAATATACTATCCTACTACAACAGGTGCTCCCTAACACCTGTCAGACTGACATCCCTGACCTACTACTACTGCAATATATGATGTGTACAGCACATCCGGTGATGTACACACAAGCCCAGACACCATCTACGGGTGACACCAGCTATACACGAGCCCAAATACTCGTCGCAGCCAAGTCTGGCGGACGACAACTACGCACCACTAGCCGATATGAAGCCTCTCAGCATTCAATAGTGTGCGTGGCTACTACCACTACACTATACAAAAGATGGTGGGGCTACACAGCCACACAACAAACCCCACTGGTGACCACTGCCACCACAACAGCAAAAACAGGACGAGACAAAGCGTGTCTCTCCGCGTCGCCACACCCGAGTCGACGAACGCACAACAGGAAATGCAGCCCCGACTGGCTACACTTTCCTCAGGACAACAAGCCCGTTGTCCTACACAGCCACGGTCTACCAGTAGCAAGCCAGCTACTCAACAGGAGGGCACAACTCCCAGACCAATGACTGGTGAGTAACAAGCGAAGCCCAGCAACACGAATCTCTCACTGTGCCAGACCGACGAGAGTGCGTGTCTATCTCCGCTGAAGGCTAGCTGGTTACTAATGTGAAGCTCGCAGGCACACAAAATGGTGGAAACAAAGAGAGGGGGTTTGGCCACACAACGGAACAGCGACAGCCCGCGCTTGGGCCAGAGGCTACACATAAGGGGGAAATAATGCGGTGGCCCTCACAATATATATATATATATATATATATATATATATATATATATATATATATATATATATATATATATATATATATATATATTGTGAGGGGCACCGCATTAATTGCCGTTTATTTAATTATACTATATGTGTAGCCTCTGGCCACCCAGCGCGGGCCCCTCGGGCTGTTCTGTTGATCAGACAACCCGCCTCCCTCTCTCCACCATCTTGTTGTGCCTGCGAGCATTGCCTCAGTACCAAGTGAGTCTTCAGCGGAGATAGACACCACTCTCGTCGGTCTGGCACAGTGAGAGAGACGCGTGTTGGCTGGGTTTTTCGAGGTACTCTTTAGTCATCGGTCTGGGAGTTGTGCCCTCCCTTAAGTAGCTGGCTTGTTACTCGGTAGAACGTGGCTGTGTAGGACAACGGGCTTGTTGTCCTGAGAAAGTGTGGCCGGTTAGGGCTGTATTTCTCGTGCGTTCGTCCACTCGGGTGTGGGGACGCGGAAGGACGCGTTGGTGTTTCGTCCAGTTGTTACTGGTGGTGGTTGTAGTCACCAGTCGGGTTTGGTGGCCGGCTGTGTGCCCCCATCATCTGTTGTGTAGTATCAGTAGTATACTGTTTATAGTATCAAGTGAGCCTTTAGCGGAGATAGACACCACTCTCGTCGGTCTGGCACAGTGAGAGAGATGCGTGTTGGCTGGGTTTTTCGTGGTACTCATTAGTCATCGGTCCTCCTGTTGAGTAGCTGGCTTGCTACTGGGTAGACCGTGACTGTTAGAGCAACGGGCTTGTTTCTCTAGGAGAGATGTAGTAAGTTTGGCTGCATTTCTCGTGCGTTCGTCCACTCGGGTGTGGTGACGCGGAGGGACGCGTTATTGTTTCGTCCCGTTGTTGCTGTTGGTGGCTGTAGTCACCAGTAGGGTTTGGTGGGCGGCTGTGTGCCCCATCATCTTTTGTGTAGTATCAGTAGTATACTGTATTGTAGTGTTTGTAGCCACGCACACTAGTGAAAAGCTGAGAAGCTTCGTATTGTCGGCCAGTGGTGCGTAGTTGTCGTC
>NC_059285.1:23165527-23285527 GCF_017591435.1 Portunus trituberculatus
TGTCATCTCTTTAAATTCTGGAACCATTCTTGTGGCCATTTTTTGTAGTCTCTCCAATTTCCTTACGTGTTTCTTTTTATAGGAGGTCCACACAACTCCTCCATATACCAATCTAGGTCTTATTTTAGTACTTATCAATTTCTTCATCATTTCTTTGTCCATATTGAGAAATGCTAATCCAATATTCCTTAGCAAATTATACGTCTCGCTGAAAATTCTATCAATATGGCTTACCGGTTGATTGTTTTCTTCCATTGTCACACCCAAGTCCTTTTCCTATTTACTTTTTCTAGTTCTACTCCATCTCCCATCTTATAGATTCCCACTGGTCGTCCTTCACTTTTTCTCATTTCCATGACATGGCTTTTGTCCACATTGAATTCCATCTCCCATTTTTTACTTCATTTCCAGATCTTGTTTAAGTCTTCCTGTAGTATTTCACAAACCTCTTTTTATTTAATGACTCTGCACAGTTTCACATCTTCCGCAAACAGATTTATGTAGCTGTTCACTCCCTCTGGCATGTCGTTTATATATACGAGAAAAAATATTGGCGCCAATACTGACCTCTGTGGCACTCCGCTGTCTACTACTCTACACTTGGACTTCATATCTTTAACTATCGTCCTTAATTCTCTCCCCCTCAAGTAATTTTTCATCCATCTCAATGTGCTTCCTTTTAAGCCACCCTTCTCCTCTAACTTCCATAGTAATCTTTCATGTGGCACTTTATCAAACGCCTTTTTTAAATCTAAATAAATACAGTCAATCCATCCCTCTCTCTCTTGTACTTTATCAACTATTCTAGAGTAGAAACTCAATAAATTTGTTACACATGACCGACCTTTTCTAAAACCAAATTGGCTATTTGATAATATTTTGTTGTCTTCAAGAAACTCAATCCATTGCTTCTTTATTACTTTTTCACACATCTTGCATATTACACTAGTTAGTGATACCGGTCTGTAATTTAAAGGTTCTTCCTTCCTTCCGCTCTTATATATGGGAACCACCTCAGCTGTTTTCCACTCCACTGGCACTGTTCCATTTTCTATTGAGCATTTTATGATGTTGTATATTGGACTTGCTAGTTCTTCCCTACATTCTTTCAGTATTCTGCCTGAGACTTCATCTGGTCCCATTGCCTTTTCCTCATCCAATTCCGTCATCAACTTTTTTATTTCAAGCTTGGTTACTTTAATCTCTTTCATATGGACAGTCTCTCTATTACCCTGTGGTCTTTCAAATTTGGATTCCTTAGTAAAGACCTCATGAAATTTACTATTTAACAGTTCTGCCATACTTTTTGGGTCTTCCACCATTCCGTTTTCTCCTTTTAACCTTTCTATTGTTTCTTTTTGTCTTATTTTTCCATTTATGAATCTGTAGAACAATTTTGGTTGTTCCTTACATTTTTCAACAATGTCCTTTTCATAGTTGTTTTCTTCTTCTTTTCTCACCTTATCATATTCATTTCTTGCTGTTTTGAAGTTTTCCTTATTTTCTGGATTTCTGTTTCTTCTCCACCTTTTCCATGCTCCATCTCGTTTCTCCTTTGCCCTAGCACATCTTGCATTAAACCAATCTTTCTTTCCTTCTTCTTTAGGTCTATATTTCGGGACATATTCCCTGACCCCAGTTGTGTATATTTCCAAAAATAACTTATATTTCTCTTGAACCGTTATTGAGTTTTCCATCTCCTCCCAGTTTACGTTTTTAAAATAGTTCTTGAGATTCTCAATATCAGCCTTTCTGTAATTTAATCGGTCTCCTTTGTATGATTCATCTCTATCTTCCTTTCCTTCATCTATATCCATTTCTAATATTACATGGTCACTCTTTCCCAATGGGCACTTGTATCTTATATCATCGTTAATTGGTATATCCCTTGTAAAAACTAGGTCTAATCTTGCCGGCTCATCATTTCCTCTGAATCTCGTGTTTTCCTTTACTCTTTGGACCATCAAATTATCTATCATTAGGTACAGGAATCTATCTCCCCAGGCATCTTCCCCCATACCACTTTCATAATTTTCCCAGTCTACCTCCTTACAGTTGAAATATCCTACCAATATCACTTTTCTCCTTTCCTTAATGATTCTTGTAAGACTCCTTATTGTGTCATCTATCATGTCTCTATATTCTAGGTTAGTCCATGAGTTTGTTTTTGGTGGCACATATGTTCCAATGATTGTTAAATCCTTTTTGTTAATATACATCTTAACATACAGTATTTCTGATTTTCCTTCCCCAAACTCCACTTGATTTACCACTATCTCCTTCCTTAACATCATCATGACTCTTCCTCCTCCTTTACCCACTCGGTCTCTCCTCCATATATTATACCTTTTATCTATGTCTATTTTTATTGCCTCATTTAACTTTGTTTCCACCAGGCATACAATATCTGGTTCTTCTTTCTTTATGTAATCTTTTAATTCTAATTTACTAGATAAAATCCCATCTATGTTTGTATACATCATTTTTAATCTCTTGTTCTTATTATTTTTAGTTAAACTTGCTCCATTCTCTTCTTTTCTTTCTCTTTTATATACCATTTCCTTATCCTGTCTCCTATAATTCTCCAAAAAAATGCCTTCTTCTCCTCCTCTGACCTTTCATTATTTTTTTCTCTTGCTTCTGCCACCAGTTCATTGTGTCTCTTCCTTTCCTCCTCGTTTCTATTTTTCTTTATATATATATCTTTGCAACCTTCTGTTTCTCAGAGTTTCGTTTTTCTATATAGTACTTCTTCTGCTGTTGCTTGTGATTTTAGTAATATCTTAATTGGTCTCACTGTTCCTTCTTGATATGGTCCCATTCTATGGATTTCTTCTACTTCCTCTTCTGTCTATCCTCGTCATTGAGATGTTTTAGTAGGTCTTTTACTGATTTCATTTCGTCTTTTTCCCTTCTTGGTCTATATTTAACATTTTTTTCTTTCAGTCCAAAAATAATTACACTCTTCTTTTTTCCAATTTCTCTTACTAAATTTTCTTTTTTCTTGAGGACTCCTATCATTTTGCTTGTCATATTTTCATCTCTTTCTTTTAACTGTTCTTGAAATACTTCTTGAAATGATTCCTTGTCTTTCTTATCTTGGATTCTCCATGCTTGTACTTCTTTTTTAATCACGTCTTGTACTCTTTCTTCTTCTTTGTTAACTAGATCTTTTTAGGTGTTTTGCACGGTTACTCCTAAGTCTTTCTCCTCATTGGTCTCTTTAATTTTCCCATCACCCAGTCTGTAATCCCAGTTTGGTCTGTATCTACTTCTTCCCATTTTCATAACATTTGTCTTGTCTATATTAAATTCCATCTGCCACTCTTTACTCCACTCATATATTTTATCAAGATCTTCTTGTAACTTGTTACAATCTTCCACATTCTTTACTCTCCTCATAATTTTAGTATCGTCCGCAAACATGTTTATGTAACTGTCAATTCCTACTGGCATATCATTAACATAAATCAAAAACATGATGGGACCCTGCACTGACCCTTGTGGAACTCCACTGGTTACCTTCTTCCACTCGGACTTCCTTCCTCTCACCACTGTTCTCATTTCTCTTCCCATTAAGTAATTTTCCATCCATTTTGCTAGTTTATCATTTACTCCTCCAGTCATCTTTAGTTTCCACATCAGTCTATTGTGTGGTACTTTATCAAAGGCCTTTCTCAAGTCCAGGTAGATAGCATCCACCCATCCCTCTCTATGTTGTAGTATGTCAGTCACTTTTGAATAAAAACATAATAAATTGGATACACACGATCTTCCTTTCCTAAAACCAAACTGCTTTTCACTCAGAATGTTTTCACTTTCTAAATACTCACTCCACTTAGCTTTAATTACTTCTTCACATACCTTGCACAATATACTAGTCAACGATACTGGTCTATAATTTAGCGGTTCCATCCTACTACCATTCTTATATATAGGCACAATGTCAGCTCTTTTCCACTCTTTCGGGACTAATCCCGTTCGTATGGAGGTTTCCACAATATCAAATATGGGGTTCAACAATTGATCCTTACATTCATTTAGCAACCTCCCAGATATGCCATCAGGCCCCATTGATTTATTAATATCCAGATTGCTTATAATTTTCCTTACATCTTCCTTAGTAACCATGATGTCCTGCATTTGCTTTATTTCCATAGGCCTTCCTCCCATAAAATGCTCCTCCTTTGTAAACACTTTGCAAAAGTTGTCGTTCAAAATTTCAGCTATATCTCCAGCATCTTCATATACTTCTTCCCCGATTTTTACCTTTTCTATTGCCTCCCTTTTATTTAGTTTTCCATTTATGAATTTGTAAAACATTTTGGGTCACTATCACAGTTTTCCACCACCCTCTGTTCATATTCCTTCTGTGCTGTTCTCCTTACTTCAACATATCTATTCCTTGCTGTTTTGTAGACTTCCCTTGATAATACATCACTGTTTTTCTTAAGTTTCTTCCATGCCTTTTCTTTGTTCTTTTTTGCTTCTTCACAATTTCTATTAAACCACTGTTTATTATTTAAAGTCCTCTTTCTGTGATATGGCACAAACTTTTCACAGCAGAGTTATACAAATCCATAAATTTATCGTATTTCAATTGCATATCTCTTTCCTGGTATACCACGGACCAGTCAATTTCATTAAAGAACTCCCTTATATGGTTATAATTTGCCCTAGTATAATTTAATTTTTCCTCCCTGCGTTCCACAATCTTATTCGTGCTTAATTCTGTATCCAGCTCAAAGCTTAGGACATCATGATCGCTTTTCCCAAGGGACATTCATGTTCAATTTCCTCTTTTAGAGATTCCCTGGTAAATACCAAATCCAACCTTGCTGCAACATCTTGTCCCCTGCACCTTGTTGGTGATCTCACCCACTGTGTCATCAAGTTATTTGTTGCTACCTTTAACAATTCTTCTGCCCACTCACCACCATTCACCACTTC
Source organism: Portunus trituberculatus (assembly GCF_017591435.1). Classification (NCBI taxonomy): domain Eukaryota; kingdom Metazoa; phylum Arthropoda; class Malacostraca; order Decapoda; family Portunidae; genus Portunus; species Portunus trituberculatus. Next base: position 23,170,478 of record NC_059285.1, read on the forward strand.
GTAGTCTTCCCACACTATTTCTTTGCAATTAAAGTCTCCAACTATCATCACTCTATCCTTTCTGATGAGTTCTTGCTTCATTCTGTCTAGAGTATTTCTCATCACCATTTGGTACTGTTCATATTCCCAAGCACTGGTTCTGGGTGGTATGTATACTGTTATAATATTAATGTCCCTCTTGCCATCTGTTATAAGCATACTTATCACTTCCTCATTTCTCTTACTATAGTTCACCTCCTTCACTATCAGATCTTCCTTAGTAAGAACCATTATACCACCACCTCCTTTATTTTTCTATCATTTCTCCATACTTTGTAGTGTTTTACAACAAACCAGTCTAGCTTTATTTCGGCCTTAGCTTTGTTTCCACTACACACATTATGTCCAGTTCGTTATTTCTTAGGTAATCCATACATTCTAGCCTCTTAGACAGAAATCCATCTATGTTCGTGTAAGTCACTTTTATTCCATTCCTAGTCTCATTCTTCCATGTAATGCCTATTCCGTCTGTTTTATCCACCACTTCTTTAGCCTCCCATTTCTCATCCTCCAAAAACTTGGTCTTTTCCTCCTCTGTTCTTTCGTCATTCCTCTCTTTCACTTCAGTTACAAGCTCCTTCATTTTCATTCTCTCATCTTGTGACATATTTCTTCTTATGTAAATTGTTTTGGTTTCCTCAGAGTCCTTAAGTTTCCAAGCCCTCCTCAACAAGGCCTCCGCTGCCACCTGAGACTTTAATTTCAATTTTAATGGTCTATTCTTGCCTTCCTCAAAAGCTCCCAATCTCACACTTTCTTCTACCTCAGCATATAGGTCCTCTTCTTCCACAGAGATCTTGTTCAGTAAAGACTTAATCCTGTCATTTTCCTTATCCCTCCTGTCCTGCCAGTTCCTGTTAGTTTCCTCCTGCAATCCTATTATGATCACACATTTTTTCTTTTCAGCAATATCTCTCACCACATACTCATTTTCCTTTAGTGCCTTTACCATTTCCTCTGCGTAATCCCTTTATTTTCCTCTTCCTGCTTTTTACTATCTCCTAAATGACCTTTGTACCTCCTGATGTTCATGGTTCACTTCTTTCATCCTGGTATCAATTAGATTAAGGCATTCCTCTTTCCTCAAGTCCCCTTCGGATATTTTTATCTCCATTTCCATGAGTTTAGCCTTCATCTCTTCACATTGTTTCCTTAGTTGTTGGTTTTCTTTCTCCATCTCTACTTTTTCCTTCAATAGCTCTTTATTCGCTAACGTTAACAAATAGATCTCTTTTTTGAACGAATCATTCTCGGCTAGAACTCTATCCAGTTTTTCTTCTATTGACAAAATGTTTAGGAACTTACTTTCCAGTGCCTGGATTCTTGCATCCATATCAAGTTTCTCCAGTCCTTTTGGCGTAGTAATAAAACCTTCAAAGTCTCTAGTTTGCCTGGACGCCATTTTGTTGTTGTCAGCTGATTACGGCCAGAACAATCACCGCCCACACTCTCTCTCAGGATCACTCTCCATATCCTCACTTTCAACACTAAGAGACAGTAGGACATTAACAGGACACAAACTTAGAGTTACCTGGGCCCTGTAACACCATAGGTATTTTCTTTCTTCCCATCCGCAGCGGAGACGAGCCGTCCTCTCTCAGCGATGCGGCGTGTGTGTGTGTGTGTGTGTGTGTGTTTGATCTGCTGCAGTCTCTGACGAGACAGCCAGACGTTATACGAGCTCAGAGCTCATTATTTCCGATCTTCGGATAGGCCTGAGACCAGGCAACACACCTGGACAACAAGGTCACAACTCCTCGGTTTACATCCCTCTACTCACTGCTAGGTGAACACTACGTGAAAGGAGACACACAAATATCTCTACTCGGCCAATCAACCCGTCCTCTGGCTGTGTGCCAGCGCTCCACTGAGCTACCGTGTGTGTGTGTGTGTGTATAATTACCTAATTGTAACATACGGAAAAGAGCTATGCTCGTGTTGTCCCGTCTCCATATCTATTAATGTCCAGCTTTTTCTTAAAATCATGAATATTCCTTGCTGACCACTTCCACGTCTAAACTATTCCATGCTTCCACCCTTCTATGAGGGAAGCTATATTTTTCACATCTCTCCTATAAGTGGCCATTTTAGTTTTTCCCATGCCCTCTCGACATTCTTTCATTCCACATACACAGATCTTCCCTATCCATTTTTCCATGCCAATCATCACTCTGTATATTGCTATCAGGTCTCCCCTTTCTCTTCTGTTTTCCAGGGTCGGAAGTTGCATTCTTTTCAGTCTGTCTTCATAAGTCAAATCTCTTAAGTCAGGCACCATTTTGTTGCAGCCCTCTGTACTTTCTCTAGTTTCCTTATGTGTTTCTTTAAGTTCGAGCCCACTGTATTGTTGCATATTCAAGCCTCGGTCTTATCATTGCAGTAATTATTTTCTTCATCATTTCTTCATCTAAATATCTGAACGCCACTCTTATGTTCCTCAATAAGTTCAATACTTCTCCAATTATTTTGTTTATATGTCTCTCTGGCGATAGGTCATTGGTAATTGTCACCCCAAGGTCTTTTCTTCATGACTGGTTTTATGTCTTCATTTCCTATCTTGTACATACTCCTGATTCTTCTTTCACTCTTGCCAAACTCTATTTTCTTGCATTTTGTCGTGTTGAACTCCATTTGCCATGTACAGCTCCATTTCCATATTCTGTCCAAGTCTTCCTGGAGTAGTTCGCAATCTTTGTCACATCTCACTTTTCTTAACAATTTTGCATCGTCTGCAAATAGGCTCACATAACTGGACACCATGTCATTTATGTAGACCGCGAACATTACTGGTGCCAACACTGATCCCTGTGGAACTCCACTCTCCACCAAGCCCCATTCTGATGGTCTGTCCTTAATTATTGTTCTCATTTCTCTTCCTACCAAAAAGTCTTCCATCCATTTTAGTAAACTGCCATGCACTCCTCCTACCATTTCAAGTTTCCAGATCAGTCTCCGGTGTGGTACCTTATCAAAGGCCTTTTTTAAATCCAGATATATTCCATCAGCCCAACCATCTCTTTCCTGTATTACATCTATCACCCTCGAATAGTAACATATCAGGTTTGTCGTGCATGAACGCCCTTTTCTAAAACCAAATTGACACTCACAAAGTATGTCATTTTCTCCAAGAAGTCTGTCCATCTATTCTTCACCACCCTCTCACACATCTTAGCTACCACACTTGTAAGTGACACTGGTCTATAGTTCAATGGGTCTCTCTTGTTACCTGATTTATAGATTGGGACAATGTTAGCTCTTTTCCAGTCTTGGGGCACTACACCTTCCCTTAATGAGGCATCAATTACTTCACAAACTTTTTCTGCCAGTTGCTCCTGCATTCTCTTAAAATCCATCCTGATACCCCATCAGGTCCCACAGCTTTTCTCACTTCTAAACTCCCCATCATGTTCTTGATCTCCTCCACAGTTACTTGAAACTCCTTCATAATCCCTTTCTGTTCCATTACCAGTGGTTTGTCAAAAGCAGTCTCCTTTGTGAATACCTTCCAAAGCATCCATTCATAGCCTCTGCCATTTCCTGGGATCTTCACTGCATACTCCATTTACTTCTAAACTTTCAATACTTTCTCTATTTTTGATGTTGTTGTTCACATGTCTGTAAAAAGCCTTGGTTGGTCTTTACATTTATCAATTATATCCTTTTCTTGTTTCTTTCTTTCTTCTCTTCTAATCAACACATATTCATTTCTTGCTCTTTTGTAACTTTCCCACTGCTTAATCCGTCTTTTCCTTCTCCACCTCTTCCATGCATCCTCTTTTCTTGTTCTAGCCTTTTCACATCTATCGTTAAACCAGTCCTGCTTTCCAACTTCTCTATGTTGTCTTATTGGTACAAATTTTTCTCACCTTCTTTGTATATTTTTATAAATTCCTTCCACTTTTCATTTGCTCCTTAGCACTCTTGAATTTCATCCAATTTGTCTCTTGAAAGAATTTCTTTAGGTTTCCAAAATCTGTCTTGGCATAATTCCATCTTCCCACTTTATATTCTTCATTTCTTCTAGATTTCTCTTCATCTATCACCTTGAACTCCAAAACTGCATGATCACTCTTTGCTAAAGGGCACTCCACCCACCCTCATCTCCTCAATGACCATTGGCTCTGTACTAAAGACCAAGTCCAGTCTTGACGATGCTCCCTCTCCTCCAAACCTAGTATCTTCTTTGACCCACTGAGTTAACACATTTTCCATTGCCAGTGTGTGTGTGTGTGTGTGTGTGTGTGTGTGTGTGTGTGTGTGTGTGTGTGTATTTACTTAGTTGTATTTACCTAGTTGTAGTTTTACAGGGCCTGGGCTTTATGCTCGTGTGGCCCCGTCTCCATATCTACACTTATCCAATCTTACTTTAAAAGTATGCACACTCGTTGCAGACACTACTTCTTAATTTAAACTGTTCCACGTCTTAATACATCTTTGTGGGAAACTATATTTTTTAACATCTATCAGACATCTTCCTTTTCTCAGCTTTTTACTATGCGATCTTGTGCTTCGAATGTCATATTCTTCTCTCAGGATCAGTTTCTCATTATCTACTTGGTCCATTTCATTGATCAATTTATAAACTTGTATCAGATCTCCTCTCTCCCAGGGTTGGTAGATGCATAGCCTTTAGTCTCTCCTCATATGTCATCCCTTCAAATTCTGGAACCATTCTTGTAGCCATTTTTTGTAGTCTCTCCAACTTCCTTATGTGTTTCTTTTTATGAGGGGTCCACACTACTGCATATTCCAATCTGGGTCTTATTATAGTACTTATCAATTTCTTCATCATTTCTTTGTCCATGTAGTGAAATGCTACTCCAATATTCCTCAGCAAATTATATGTTTCTCTAAAAATTCTATCAATATGGCTTACTGGTTGATTGTTTTCTTCCATCGTCACTCTTAAGTCCTTTTCCTTTTTGACTTTCTCCAGTTCTACTCCATCTCCCATCTTATAGATTCCCATGAGTTGTCTTTCATTCTTTCCCATTTCCATGACATGGCTTTTATTCACATTGAATTCCATTTCCCACTTCTTACTCCATTCCCAGATCTTATTTAGGTCTTCTTGCAGTATTTCACAATCCTCTTTTTGCTTTATAACTCTGCAGAGTTTCGTATCATCTGCAAACAGAATTATGTAGCTGTTCACTCCTTCTGTGGTGTCGTTAATATAAATGAGGAAAAGTATTGGTGCCAATACTGACGCCTGTGACACTCCGCTTTCTACTGCTCCCACTTGGAATTCATATCTTTAACTACCGTCCTTATTTCTCTCCCACTCTCCCTTCTCCTCTAACTTCCATAATAATCTTGCATGTGGCACTTTGTGAAACGCCTTTTTTAAATCCAAATAAATACAGTCAACCCATCCCTCTCTTCCTCTTGTACTCTATCAACTATTCTAGAATAGAAACTCAATAAATTAGTTACACACGACGGTCTTTTTCTAAAACCAAATTGGCTATTTGATATTAATTTGTTGTCTTCAAGAAACTCGATCCATTGTTTCTTTATTATTCTTTCACACATCTTGCATATTACACAAGTTAGTGATACCGGTCTGTAATTTAAAGGTTCTTCCTTCCTTCCACTCTTGTATATGGGAACCACCTCAGCTCTTTTCCATTCTACTGGTACTGTTCTGTTTTCTATTGAACATTTTATGATGTTGTATATAGGACTTGCTAGTTCTTCCCTACATTCTTTCAGTATTCTGCCTGAGACTTCATCCGGTCCCATTGCCTTCTCTTCATGCAGTTCCTTCATTAACTCTTATTTCAAGCTTGGTTACTTTAATCTCTTTCATATAGACTGTCTCTCTATTACCCTGTGGCCTTTCATATTTGGATTCCTTAGTAAAGACCTCCTCGAATTTATTATTTAATAATTCTGTCATACTTTTTGGGTCTTCCACTATCCCGTTCTCTCCTTTTAACCTTTCTATTGTTTCTTTTTGCCTAATTTTTCCATTTATAAATCTATAGAACAATTTTGGTTGTTCCTTACATTTTTCAACAATGTCCTTTTCAAAGTTCTTTTCCTCTTCCTTCCTCACCTTAAAACATTCATTTCTCGCTGCCTTGAAGTTTTCCTTATTTACTGGATTTCTATTTCTCCTCCACCTTTTCCATGCTCCATCTCTTTTCTCCTTAGTCCTAGCACACCTTGCATTAAACCAATCTTTCTTTCCTTCTTCTTTAGGTCTATATTTCAGGACATATTCCCTGACTCCTGTTTTGTATATTTCCAAAAATAAGTTATACTTCTCTTGCATCGTCTCCGAGTTTTCCATCTCCTCCCAGTTTACATTTTTAAAATAGTTCTTGAGATTCTCAATATCAGCCTTTCTGTAATTTAATGAGTCTCCTTTGTATGAATTGTCTCTATCTTACTTTCCCTCTTCTATATCCATTTCTAATATTGCATGGTCACTTTTTCCCAATGGGCACTTATATCTTATATTATCATTCATTTGTATACCCCTTGTAAAACCTAGGTCCAATCTCCCGGGCTCGTCGTTTCCTCTGAATCTTGTGCATTCCTTTACTCTCTGGGCCGTCATATTGTGTATCATTAGGTTCAGGAATCTTTCTCCTCAGGCTTCTTCCCCCATACCACTTATAATTTTCCCAGTCCACTTCTTTACAGTTGAAACCTCCTACTAATATCACTTTTCTTCTTTCTTTAATGATTCTCGTTAGACTCCTTATTGTGTCATCTATCAAGTCTTTATATTCTTGATTGGTCCATGAATTTGTTTTTGGTGGCACATATGTTACAATGATTGTTAACTCTTTTTTATTAATATGCATCTTAACATACAGTACTTCTGCTTTTCCTTCCCCACATTCCACTTGGTTTATCACTATCTCTTTCCTTAACATCATCATTACTCCTTTTCCTCCTTTATCCCCTTTGTCTCTTCTTCATACATTTTACCTATTATCCAAGTCTAATTTGATTGCCTCATTTAGTTTTGTTTCAGCCAGGCATACAATATCTGGATTTTCTTTCTTTATGTAATCTCTTAATTCTAATTTACTTGATAAAACCCTGTCTATGTTCGTATATATCATTTTTGGTCTCTTGCCTGTGTGTGTGTGTGTGTGTGTGTGTGTGTGTGTGTGTGTGTGTGTGTGTGTGTGTGTGTGTGTGTGTGTGTGTGTTTACCTATTTGTATTTACCTATTTGTGTATTACAGGGCCCGAGCTAAGCTTTCTGTGACCTGTCTCCTTGTCCATTCCTGTCATATCTCTCTTTCATCTGATTGACACACACCATGTCAACGACATCACTGCTCAGTTTATTCCACTTATCAATGCTACGATGCAGGAAACTGTATTTTCTCACATCATTTAGACAGATGTCCTTTATTAGCTTTTTTCCATGTCCTCAGATGATTACTTGTGGTCACCTTTATCAACTCTCTGTTCAGTATGTCAATCTTGTTCACCAATTTATACATAGTTATCATGTCTCCTCTTGTTCTTCTCTCTCGTAATGTGGTCAGCCCCAGCTTCCTCAGTCTTTCCTCATAGTCTAACTCCCTGAGTCCTGGTACCATCCTTGTTGCCAGCCTCTGTACCCTTTCCACCTTCTTCACATTTTTCTTCATATGCGGTGACCAGACACATACTGCATATTCTAACTGGGGTCTTATTAACCCCTTCACGCCAGATGTTAAAAAAGCCTGCCGGTTTGATATACGGGTGGTAGTACCACAGCTAAACTCTCAAGCTTGTAATACTTGTCTCTTTGTGTATTATGCTGCTATTTTTTAGTCACTATATCGCCTTAAGAGGAAAGTGGACACTTCTCTCTTAAGAGAGAGAGAGAGAGAGAGAGAGAGAGAGAGAGAGAGAGAGAGAGAGAATTTGTTGTTTGTTGTTTTGTGTGTGTGTGTGTGTGTGTGTGTGTGTGTGTGTGTGTGTGTGTGTGTGTGTGTGTGTGTGTGTGTGTGTGTGTATTTACCTAGTTGTAGTTTTACAGGGCCTGGGCTTTATGCTCGTGTGGTCCCGTCTCCATATCTACACTTATCCAATTTTCTTTAAAACTATGTACACTCTTTGCTGACACCACTTCCTCACTCAAACTGTTCCAAGTCTCAACACATCTTTGCGGGAAACTAAATTTTTTAACATCTCTCAGACATCGTCCCTTCCTTAGTTTCTTACTATGCGATCTTGTGCTTCTAAAGTCATATTCTTCTCTCAGGATCAGTTTCTCATTATCCACTTCATCCATTCCGTTAATCAATTTATAAACTTGTATCAGATCCTCTCTCTCTCTTCTCTGCTCCAAGGTTGGTAGATCCATAGCCTTTAGTCTCTCCTCATATGTCATCCCTTTAAATTCTGGAACCATTCTTGTAGCCATTTTTTGTAGTCTCTCTAATTTTCTTATGTGTTTCTTTTTGTGAGGGGTCCACACAACTCCTGCATATTCCAATCTAGGTCTTATTTTAGTACTTATCAATTTCTTCATCATTTCCTTGTCTATATAGTGAAATGCTACTCCAATATTCCTTAGCAAATTATACGTCTCTCTGAAAATTCTATCAATATGGCTTCCCACTGGTCGTCTTTCACTTTTTCCCATTTCCATGACATGGCTTTTGGCCACATTGAATTCCATCTCCCATATTTTACTACATTTCCAGATCTTGTTTAAGTGTTCCTGTAGTATTTCACAATCCTCTTTTTGTTTAATGACTCTGCACAGTTTCATCGTCCACAAACAGATTTATGTAGCTGTTCACTCCCTCTGGCATATCATTTATATATACCATAAAAAGTATTGGCGCCAATACTGACCCCTGTGGCACTCCGCTGTCTACTGTTCACCACTTGGACTTCATATCTTTAACTATCGTCCTTATTTCTCTCCCCCTTAAGTAATTCTTCATCCATCTCAATGTGCTTCCTTTTAAGCCACCCTTCTCCTCTAACTTCCATAGTAATCTTTCATGTGGCACTTTATCAACGCCTTTTTTAGATCTAAATAAATACAGTCAACTCATCCCTCTCTCTCTTGTACTTTATCAACTATTCTAGAGTAGAAACTCAATAAATTTGTTACACATGACCGACCTTTTCTAAAATCAAATTGGCTATTTGATAATATTTTGTTGTCTTCAAGAAATTCAATCCATTGCTTCTTTATTACTTTTTCACACATCTTGCATATTACACTAGTTAGTGATACCGGTCTGTAATTTAAAGGTTCTTCCTTCCTTCCGCTCTTATATATGGGAACCACCTCAGCTCTTTTCCACTCCACTGGCACTGTTCCATTTTCAATTGAGCATTTTATGATGTATATTGGACTTGCTAGTTCTTCCCTACATTCTTTCAGTATTCTGCCTGAGACTTCATCCCATTGCCTTTTCCTCATCTAGTTCCGTCATCAACTTTTTTATTTCAAGCTTGGTTACTTTAATCTCTTTCATATAGACAGTCTCTCTATTACCCTGTGGTCTTTCAAATTTGGATTCCTTAGTAAAACCTTATGAAATTTACTATTTAACAGTTCTGCCATGCTTTTTGGATCTTCCACCATTCCGTTTTCTCCTTTTAACCTTTCTATTGTTTCGTTTTGTCTTATTTTTCCATTTATGAATGTGTAGAACAATTTTGGTTGTTCCTTACATTTTTCGACAGTGTCCTTTTCATAGTTTCTTTCTTCTTCCTTTCTCACCTTAGCATATTCATTTCTTGCTGTTTTGAAGTTTTCCTTATTTTCTGGATTTCTGTTACTTCTCCACCTTTTCCATGCCCCATCTCGTTTCTCCTTTGCCCTAGCACATCTTGCATTAAACCAATCTTTCTTTCCTTCTTCTTTAGGTCTATATTTCGGGACATATTCCCTGACCCCAGTTTTGTATATTTCCAAAAATAAGTTATATTTCTCTTGAACCGTTAATGAGTTTTCCATCTCCTCCCAGTTTACGTTTTTAAAATAGTTCTTGTGATTCTCAATATCAGCCTTTCTGTAATTTAATCGGTCTCTTTTGTATGATTCATCTCTATCTTCCTTTCCTTCTTCTATATCCATTTCTAATATTACATGGTCACTCTTTCCCAATGGGCACTTGTATCTTATATCATCGTTGATTGGTATATCCCTTGTAAAAACTAGGTCTAATCTTGCCGGCTCATCGTTTCCTCTGAATCTTGTGTTTTCCTTTACTCTTTGGACCATCAAATTATCTATCATTAGGTTCAGGAATCTATCTCCCCAGGCATCTTCTCCCATACCACTTTCATAATTTTCCCAGTCTACCTCCTTACAGTTGAAATCTCCTATCAATATCACTGTGTGTGTGTGTGTGTGTGTGTGTGTGTGTGCGTGTGTGTGTATTTACCTATTTGTGTATTACAGGGCCTGAGCTAAGCACTCTGTGTCCTGTCTCCTTGTCCATTCCTGTCATATCTCTCTTTCATCTGATTGACACACACCGCATCAACGACATCACTGCTCACTTTATTCCACTTATCAATGCTACGATGCGGGAAACTGTATTTTCTCACGTCATTTAGACAGATGTCCTTTATTAGCTTTTTTCCATGTCCTCGGAGATGATTACTTGTGGTTACCTTTATCAACTCTCTGTCCAGTATGTCAATCTTATTCACCAATTTATACATAGTTATCATGTCTCCTCTTATTCTTCTCTCTTCTAAAGTGGTTCCTCATAGTCTAACGCCCTGAGTCCTGGTACCATCCATGTTGCCAGCCTCTGTACCCTTTCCACCTTCTTCACATTTTTCTTCATATGCGGTGACCAAACACATGCTGCATATTCTAACTGGGGTCTTATTAAGGTACATAATATCTTCTTCATCATTCCTTCATCTAGGTAGTGGAATGCAAGGCCAATATTTTGAAGCATGTATGTTTTCCTAAAAATCTTGTTAATGTGTTTCTCCGGTGACAAGGTGTTTTGCACGGTTACTCCTAAGTCTTTCTCCTCATTGGTCTCTTTAATTTTCTCATCACCCAGCCTGTAATCCCTGTTTGGTCTGTATCTACTTCTTCCCATTTCCAAAACATGGGTCTTGTCTATATTAAATTCCATCTGCCACTCCTTACTCCACTCATATATTTTATCAAGATCTTCCTGCAACTTGTTACAATCTTCCACATTCTTTACTCTCCTCATAATTTTAGTATTGTCCACAAACATGTTCATGTAACTGTCAATTCCTACTGGCATATCATTAACATAAATCAAAAACATGATGGGACCCAGCACTGACCCTTGTGGAACTCCACTGGTTACCTTCTTCCACTCGGACTTCCTTCCTCTCACCACTGTTCTCATTTCTCCTCCCATTAAGTAATTTTCCATCCATTTTGCCAGTTTATCATTTACTCCTCCAGTCATCTTTAGTTTCCACATCAGTCTATTGTGTGGTACTTTATCAAAGGCCTTTCTCAAGTCCAGGTAGATAGCATCCACCCATCCCTCTCTATGTTGTAGTATGTCAGTCACTCTTGAATAAAAACATAAAAAATTATATATGCACGATCTTCCTTTTCTGAAACCAAACTGCCTTTCACTCAGAATGTTTACACTTTCTAGATACTCACTACACTTAGCTTTAATTACTTCTTCACATACCTTGCACAATATATTAGTCAACGATACTGGTCTATAATTTAGCGGTTCCATTCTATTACCATTCTTATATATAGGCACAATGTCAGCTCTTTTCACTCTTTCAGGACTTCTCCTGTTCGTATGGAGATTTCCACAATATCAAATACGGGGTTCAACAATTGATCCTTACATTCATTTAGCAACCTCCCAGATATGCCATCAGGCTCCATTGATTTATTAATATCCAGATTGCTTATAATTTTCCTTACATCTTCCTTAGTAACCATGATGTCCTGCATTTGTTTTATTTCCGTAGGTCTTCTTCCCATAAAATGCTCCTCCTTTGTAAACACTTTGCAAAAGTTGTCGTTCAAAATTTCAGCTATATCTCCAGCATCTTCATATACTTCTTCCCCGTTTTTTACCTTTTCTATTGCCTCCCTTTTATTTAGTTTTCCATTTATGAATTTGTAAAACATTTTTGGGTCACTATCACAGTTTTCCACCACCCTCTGTTCATATTCCTTCTGTGCTGTTCTCCTTACTTCAACATATCTGTGTGTGTGTGTGTGTGTGTTTCACTGTTTGATCTGCTGCAGTCTCTGACGAGACAGCCAGACGTTACCCTATGGAACGAGCTCAGAGCTCATTATTTCCGATCTTCGGATAGGCCTGAGACCAGGCACACAACACACACCGGGACAACAAGGTCACAACTCCTCGATTTACATCCCGTACCTACTCACTGCTAGGTGAACAGGGGCTACATGTGAAAGGAGACACACCCAAATATCTCCACCCGGCCGGGGAATCGAACCCCGGTCCTCTGGCTTGTGAAGCCAGCGCTCTAACCACTGAGCTACCGGGCGTGTGTGTGTGTGTTGGTTCTAGATGAGTGGGAATTACTACTAGAGCTGCTCTACACTGTTGTGCCAGCCATGTGATGGTAATCCTCTTTTGTCATCTTAATCCTAATCTATACATGGTACTATCAGGAAAATGTAATTACAGAAAATTCTGTAAAATTTTATCCCATAAAGCTCACATCAAAACAAGAGTTTTTGTCATCAGTTTTTAGGGTAGTAATGATTTATGAGGACACAACAGTATGTTAGTCAAGCTCCACCATCACTCCACTCACTTATGAAGGGTCCAGGCATCAGACTCTGCCGTCCGCTCAATGTAGTTGATGGGAAGAAATCCTGAGGAGCCAGTGAGCCAGGATGTGCCCTCCACCCACCCGTCAGGGGAGGAGGCCAAGCTGTCACCCTTCACATAGACAAAGTCGCCAATCAACAGCTCCAGCTCGTCAGGATCTCGTGACACATGGGAGTAGAGGACCTTGTGCACCTGGGAAGAGAGGTGCTTGGGTCAAGGATTTTTTTTTTTTTGTTATGACCCATAGCGCCTGTAGGCATACTTGAAAAGTACAGGCAACCCCAACTTAACGAAGGGGTTACGTTCCTAAAAAACCCTTCATTAAGAAACCAATCACAAAGGCAGCTATGAGCAACATCTTTAATAGGCCAAACGTTTCGACATTTTTTCTCATGTCATCTTCAGTGGTCTAAAAAACGATAAAACAAATATAAGTATAACAGAACAAAGTTAAAATACTAAGAAAAATACAATGGTAAACATTTACACAATATTAAGTGGGTATGCTGAGAGAGTATTGTTGAGGGATGGCTTTAGTTGGGAAATATATAAGGACTCCAATATTCTTAAACTGTTTCTATTACAGGTGGCGAGGATACGAAAATGATTGAGATTGGGTTGAACCTTACAAGAGAAGCAGTGGTCCCGTATCTCAGAAAATGGGGCGTTGTGTGGCGGGCGCCCTGTTCTGGCAGACTTACCTAAGTGCTCACTGACTCGGTTTATAAGTGAGCGCAAGGTGCTACCCACATACTCAGCCTGGCAGCTGGGACAAGTAAAACAATAAACAGCCGACGAGCGTAAGGCAGTTGGCAGAGTGTCCTTAAAACAGAAAAAACTACCTATACATAGATTATTTGTAAACACAATACGAAAATGTTTATCAGGGTAAAATTTTGTAAGTTTTTCATAAAGACCCCTTTCTAATTTCTTGGAAACTTCACCTAGAAATGGGATATGTAAATAAATTGTTTCTTTGGCAACAGTGGTAAATGGTTGTTTAGGATGATATTTACTTTGGAGAAAGTTATTCAGAGTTTTCTCAAACAGGTTGGTGGTGAAGCCATTATTATAGAAAAAAATCCTTTAGGAAAGTAACTTCATTATGGAAATCTAGGTAAGAAGAAGACAGAGTAAAGGCACGGTGTAAGAGGGTATGGACTGAATTGATTTTGAAGCGGAAACTGCAAAAGCTGAAAAAACTAATACCAAGACCAGAAAATGTAGGTTTACGGTAAATAGAGGTGGAAAGTCTACCATTGATTTTTGTAATGTTTAGGTCAAGGAAGGGGATTTGTGAGTCTATTTCAGATTCCATAGTGAACTTGATATTGTCATGTTGTGAGTTAAGGTAATGTAGGAAATGGTCTGCATGTGATGTTTCCTTAAAAATCACAAAGGTATCATCAACATATTGTCTATATAAAATAGGTTTGAAGGCGATAGGACAATCATCAAGCCAGTTTTGCTAGTGGTAACAAAGGAAGATGTTAGCGAAGGTGGGTCCGAGTGGTGAGCCCATCGCCACGCTGTCTGTTTGTTTATATAATTCACTGTTAAAACAAATAAATTATCCTTAACACATACACGTAGCAGATTCATAAACAGGGATTTTGTCATATTTTCAAAAATGTCCAGACCTGAGAACACAGAATTTACACATATATCTATTGTCTCGTCCAGTGGAATGTTAGTAAAAAGTGACTGAACATCATAACTGACCATAAAACACGACTCTGGCAGTCAGCAGTTCGAAAGGGATTGAGAGAGTTCATGAGAATTTTTACAGTTAAGTTATTAGTTGTGTATGGCCTAAGAATGGGAACAAGGAACTTTGCAAGATCATAAGAGGCACTATTATATGCAGCAATGATAGGTCTAAGTGGGACCAAAAACTTATGAACTTTAGGGAGTCCATACATCACAGCAGGATTCGAACCAGTGGGTTTCAGAAGTGAAGCTTCTTCCTCCTTAACAGCACCAAGAGTTTTGAGATTATTAATGAAGTGTGTGATTTTATCTTCAACTTTAGTTTTGAGCTTATATATGTCATCGAAAACAAGTTTAGAGAACTTAGTATCATCCTGGAGGATATTGCACATTTTAGAAACATAATCAGTCTTGTTTAAGAGAATAACCCCACAGATCACCAGGTCCTTGTTATTGCCTAGATTTTTTAACAATTTAAAATCAGATTTAGAGAATACAGGAGAAAATACTTTGTCAGAGCTAAAAGTATAAAAAGTACTATGTGCAAAATGTTTTATGGAAGTTAAAACATTACTGAAATCAACATCTGGTGTGATTTTCAAACCTTTTATCTGCTTGATTATAAGCTCAAAATCCAAAAAAATTTCTATAAAATGAAGGTTTGAATACAGGGAGGCAGGAGTCTAATCCAAATTACAGTAAAAATTTCTCTCTGGGAGACAAGGTGAAATCTAAGAGGTTAAAAATTACTTTGTCTGGGTCACATGGGTTTAAGTTGCACCTACCACCAATATTACGTAACTTCTTTTCATGGGTAGCACTGACACTTTTTTCATATGCCTGGGTATTAGTCTTAATAAACTTACTTAAACAAATAAAATCCAGTCGAGACACAACAGATCTGAGAGTTTCAAACGAGGAAGAAAGCGACACAGCAGCTTCATTAACTTCTTTTTCTTTTGTTTTAATTTCAATGTCAATTAACTTCTTTTGCCAATCCTTGTAAAAATCTGAACTATGTAGCGAACGTTGATACAACTTGAACTTCAAAAATTTAGAAGTAACTTCGTACACTTTACAACACTTGAGGAACCGAAGGTCGAGTTGTTTCTTGGCGAGTCACTTCGATGCCTGCTGAGACTTGCGGAACCCATGTAGAGCAGAGTATCCATATCTCCTTCGTAGAATATCCGAAACAGGTTGATTTCTAGGAAACCGTATTTTCAGCAGGAAACCAATCACAAAAGCAGCTATGAGCAACATCTTTAATAGACCAAACGATAAAACAAATACAGTAAGGTCCTGAATTACGTCAGAGTTACGTTCCTGAAACATGACGTAAGTCGATTTTGTACGTAACTCGAGTTTTTGTACTTTCAAAGCATATTATCGAGTTTTCAACCAATAATCTTTTATGGTTATTCAGGTAAGTAAAAGGTTATATTGTTATATTGGTATATTATTTACAACTATGTAGGAATATATTGATTAGGGCATGACGAAGGACTGCAGGTTGCCGAGAGGGCGGCCTGAGGCCGCCAGGAGGGTGGGCAGGTCGAATGTTGTGGCCCAGGGCGGACAGCTGGGAGCTTTGTGGAGTGCGGTAGGAGTAGAAGCGTTATATAAGTAAAGGTTATATTGTTATATTATTTACAAGTACGTAGGAATATGAAACACAAGCTTGTTTTTGTTGTTGATTAAGGCCGGGAATGCGAAGGACTGCATGTTGCCAGAGGGGTGGACGCCTGAGGCCGCCAGGAGGGTGGGCAGGTCGAATGTTGTGACGCCCAGGGCGGACAGCTGGGAGCGTGGTGCAGTGCGGTGGGAGTAGAAGCGTGGGCAGCGGGCAGGAAATGCAATAGGAAAGGGCAATAGGGATCAGCAGACAAGCGCAGGCGGTGCAAGTGAGCTGCAGTGTCGTGTGGCCCAGGCGAAGGCTCGGAGTTGTTATTGTTGTGATAGGTGTGTGAGCCCTCAAGGTCGTCAACCTCCCGTTGTCATGGTAACGGGCTTCCCATTTTCTTCTTCACTCCCTTACACACAGCTGCTGCCTCCTTCTCATGTCTTTTAATTATGTCCACTTTTTCTTGTAGCGTAATGGTTTTCCTTTTCTTAGCATCACTGCTATCACTCAGGAGTTTTCTTTTGGTGCCATTGAGCAAGATACTAAGATAGTCAGCAAACGCAGATGTAGGAACACTCTTGCCAGGGGCGACGGTGTGGTGGAACTGAGGTACGTAGAGTGTTATTGTATTCAAGCATGAGGTGGGCGGTGTGGTGGATAACCACTAGTGACGCCTGGCGGCCAACAATAACAATAAACCCCGCGCTTTACGATTTATAAATTTTCAATTTTTAAAATCTTAAATTGCCTTATAGTGGACTGACGTAAGTGCGAGTTTGACGTAACTCGAGACCGACGTAACCCGGGACCTTACTGTATAAATATAAAAGAACAAAGTTAAAATACTAAGAAAAATACAATGGTAAACATTTACACAATATTAAGTGGGTATGCTGAGAGAGTATTGTTGAGGGATGGCTTTAGTTGGGAAATATATAAGGACTCCAATATTCTTAAACTGTTTCTATTACAGGTGGCGAGGATACGAAAATTATTGAGATTGGGTTGAACCTTACAAGAGAAGCAGTGGTCCCGTATCACGGAAAATGGGGAGTTGTGTAACGGGCGCCCTGTTCTGGCAGACTGACCTGGTGATCTGTAGACCTGACAAAAGGAGAGGGGTTGTTCTCTTAAACAAGATTGATTATGTTTCTAAAATGTGCAATATCCTCCAGGATGATACTAAGTTCTCTAAACTTGTTTTTGATGACATATATAAGCTCAAAACTAAAGTTGAAGATAAAGTCACACGCTTCATTAATAATCTCAAAACTCTTGGAGCTGTTAAGGAGGAAGAAGCTTCACTTCTGAAACCCACTGGTTCGAATCCTGTGATATATGGACTCCCTAAAGTTCATAAGCTTTCGGTCCCACTTAGACCTATCATTGCTGCATATAATAGTGCCTCTTATGATCTTGCAAAGTTCCTGGTTCCCATTCTCAGGCCATACACAACTAATAACTTAACTGTAAAAAATTCTCATGAACTCTCTCAATCCCTTTCGAACTGCAGACTACCAGTGTCGTGTTTTATGGTCAGCTACGATGTTCAGTCACTTTTTACTAACATTCCACTGGACGAGACAATAGATATATGTGTAAATTCTGTGTTCTCAGGTCTGGACATTTTTTAAAACATGACAAAATCCCTGTTTACGAATCTGCTACGTGTATGTGTTAAGGATAATTTATTTGTTTTTAACAGTGAATTATATAAACAAACAGACGGCGTGGCGATGGGCTCACCACTCGGACCCACCTTCGCTAACATCTTCCTTTGTTACCACTAGCAAAACTGGCTTGATGATTGTCCCATCGCCTTCAAACCTATTTTATATAGACGATATGTTGATGATACCTTTGTGATTTTTAAGGAAGCATCACATGCAGACCATTTCCTACATTACCTTAACTCACAACATGACAATATCAAGTTCACTATGGAATCTGAAATAGACTCACAAATCCCCTTCCTTGACCTAAACATTACAAAAATCAATGGTAGACTTTCCACCTTTATTTACCGTAAACCTACATTTTCTGGTCTTGGTATTAGTTTTTTCAGCTTTTGCAGTTTCCGCTTCAAAATCAATTCAGTCCATACCCTCTTACACCGTGCCTTTACTCTGTCTTCTTCTTACCTAAATTTCCATAATGAAGTTACTTTCCTAAAGGATTTTTTCTATAATAATGGCTTCACCACCAACCTGTTTGAGAAAACTCTGAATAACTTTTTCCAAAGTAAATATCATCCTAAACAACCATTTACTACTATTGCCAAAGAAAATTTATTTACGTATCCCATTTCTAGGTGAAGTTTCCAAGAAATTAGAAAGGGGTCTTTATGAAAAACTTACAAAATTTTACCCTGATAAACATTTTCATATTGTGTTTACAAATAATCTATGTATAGGTAGTTTTTTCCGTTTTAAGGACACTCTGCCAACTGCCTTACACTCGTCGGCTGTTTATTGTTTTACTTGTCCCAGCTACCTGGCTGAGTATGTGGGTAGCACCTTGCGCTCAATTATAAACCGAGTCAGTGAGCACTTAGGTAAGTCTGCCAGAACAGGGCGCCCGCTACACAACGCCCCATTTTCTGAGATACGGGACCACTGCCTCTCTTGTAAGGTTCAACCCAATCTCAATAATTTTTGTATCCTCGCCACCTGTAATAGAAACAGTTTAAGAATATTGGAGTCCTTATATATTTCCCAACTAAAGCCATCCCTCAACAATACTCTCTCAGCATACCCACTTAATATTGTGTAAATGTTTACCATTGTATTTTTCTTAGTATTTTAACTTTGTTCTTTTATACTTATATTTGTTTTATCGTTTTTTAGACCACTGAAGATGACATGAGAAAAAATGTCGAAACGTTTGGCCTATTAAAGACGTTGCTCATAGCTGCCTTTGTGATTGGTTTCCTGCTGAAAATATGGTTTCCTAGAAATCAACTTGTTTCGGATACCCTTCATTAAGTGAAACTTCTTTAAGCGAACTGATTATAACAAATTTCACCCCTGACTTGAACTTCCATTGAGAGTAAGCAAAGCGAGAGTGCTTCATAGTACAGTGAAAGGTTTAATGAAAGTAAAAATTATGAAGTTAAACATTTAGGCTGTTTAAGTCATTATAATGTACACTATGTACGTAACTTTATAATGTTGATGATCTTAAATTTATGAAGGGAGGGAGAGTGAAACGGGAAAGACACTAACCGGCAACCTGTGGAATGTAAACAAAGGGCGAATCATTGTATTACAAACAAAACTTATGTACCACATTTCCATAAGGCTTTCCATTTTTTCCATTGTAGAGTCATGAGTTCAGGTGGTTCTTTTAGCTTGCAAGGAAGATACTATCTCACCAGCCTTCTTAATAGTCTGCTGACTTGAAAATAGTAGTCAAGATGGTGGCAAGCAATGCTATTAGTTTTCTCGCCTCTCTCATGTCTGTGAATAATATCCAGCTTCACTTGGAGAGTAAGAGACTTCCTGGTCTTCTTAGCAATGCTAGGCGACATTGTAGGGCGTTTTGGTGGTAAGTTGAGCGAGGGAAAATGAGCTGCTGCTGACGGTGTTATTGTTTTGAACTAGGGGAAGTGAGTGGTGTGTGTGTGTTGCCCACGAGAAGCGCTGGTGTATTCAAAAGCCTGTTGGCTTGTGTGATACGGCGGTGCTTTCAAACTTGGAAAAAAATTACCTGGATAAAACTTCGTTAAAGCGAGTTTGGTGTCCGTTAAACGAGCAAATGGTAGTAAAATGATACCTTCGTTGTAGCAAAATTTCGTTGTGTGAACCTTCGTTATGCGGGGGTTGCCTGTATATGTGGGAAGTGCTCTTCAGCGCCCATTAATGGCACAGGCAATTTTATTTATAGTGGTACCCATATTAGAGCCGATATCACCACCCAAGTGCATCTCTGGTGTAACCACCTAGAACCTGGGTATCATGGTGACATGTAGTTAACTTTAAACCACTTGACAAATGGCATAGCTTCAAAGTGTTATGTGGTGGGATTTAAACCTACGTGTGGACATCTGCCTAATCCCATACTCACCACCTTATCCACTATGCCATTTGCTTCTGTGAGGCAGACTCAATAATATAATGTCACTAAGTCACTGAATACCACATCCTCTCTGAACAAATAATTTCTGAGCTGGAAATGTGATGGAGTGGCCATCTTAGCAGTGGAAATGTATATCATGAGCCACTAAGACAGGGTGGACAGGTGTTTGGGAATGATTTAATTCACTTTATACTGATTCCTATGAGAAATATAGTTTTGGTTTGCAAACTTTTTTGGATTTTGAACAGGATTCACGAACAAATTAAGTTTGAGAATGGAGGTTCCACTGTATACAAATTGGAAATAAATATAACTCTAGAACCTCTTCACACTTGAAGCATTTTCAAGTTTGCTAAATCAAATCTTTCGTGGTAGATAAATAATGTGAATTGTCTTGTTTCTAAAACATGTTTATAATATTTTACACTTCACAATGAATTTCTGTAACATTTAAACAAGTATCTTTCTGACTGAATAATTCCTAGTGACCAGAGAATAGAACTTCCTAGCAATGCTCCCTAAAAATGAGAACATTTGTCTTGTTTTACTGGATTACTATATATAGAGAATAGTTGAACATGCCAGTCAAACCAATGCAGGACATAAATAGCCTGTATGGTATAACATGACAGTGTGGAATTACTGAGAGACATATCTTTACCTCATTGTTGTGGATACGAGTGTCCCTGGAGTACAGCCGCACCTCCCAGGTGGCCGGTGCTCTCTGGTCCACTGCCTCCACTAACGCTTCTAACCGTGGGAACTGTGACAGTGGGAACTGGTACGCTAGGGTGAGGTGCAGAGCCTTACTAGCAACCTCCCCAAGACTGCCTGTTGGAAGGATTGTCCCTTAGTTCTAGCGAGAAGATGGAGGTACACATGTACTGCTTCCACTTTATTCTGCCAAAGGATGCTACTACTGTTCAAAAGTGAAAATGTACTTTTTTCATTCTTAACATTTACTGAAGCAGCAATAAATTGCTCTCTCTCCCTTTCTTCCTTACTTTTATTCAGTACTTGGTTTGTCTTCCTTTGTAGGTTACACAATACCAAGCTGGAGGGGTAGAGACAAGATGATGCACAGATTTTCTTTGGCCTGTAATCCTCAGCCCTTATGAGAAGCATACAGGAGTGCAACAACTTCCCAACAACTACATCATATTGATATAGTCCAAGGCTATCACACACTGGACTGCACAACTACAAGAATAAGTAATAACCAAACCATAAATTTCAGATATCCTTTTCAATTTTGTATATATTATCTATATATTTTTTTCATAAGCATTCTGAAAAAAATACTATCTAATTCTGAGAGATGATCTGGAATCAATAAAATATGTGATCCATGTTATGTCATCTTCATAAAGCCAAATAAGTAGTGTCTCCTCTCTCCCTGTCTCTCTTTGTACACTAAAGTACAGTAAATTCAGTTTTAGTACTGGAGCATGAATGAACCAGAGCTGTATGAGTGAGAAACTCTTATAGTGATCATGTATGTCTTTTTGTACATACTGACTCGTATAAAGATAGTAGTAGTAGTAGTAGTAGTAGTAGTAGAAGTAGAAGTAGAAGTAGTAGTAGTAGTAGTAGTAGTATAAGTAGCAGCAGCAACAGCAGTAGTAGCATATGTATGCTATAGGGGTTAAAACACTGCAAACAGAGGGTGGAGGTGAGTGTGTGAGTGGAGGCATGCTGGTCTGGGTGTGGGAGACACAGCCTTACCAGAGTCAGTGTGGTAGTATGTATCAGGCAGGTAGAATGAAAGCTGGATCATCTATATGTACAGGGAAATATGCACAGTTGACATGCATGACTTCATATAAGTGCAGAGATTACTGTTATGTGCATGATATTATCCTCTGGATGGCATATGTACTGCAGATCATTGTTAATACAGATGTTAGTAATATGTTTAGCATGTACCTCACAGCTTAGTACTGTTATTTATGGTTATCCAGAAAGAAACTTTCCCCATTTCATAGTTTTTGCGGATAATTTCTACAACAATAACTTTCTATTTGATTGGTGTAGCTTCAGTTAACATTTTGATCAAAGAGAAGGCTGTCTTGAAATAACAAAGAAAATACACTGATCACATGATACAATACTAAAATTCCAAGTTTCTACTTGGTGAGGAACTGTATGTGACCTACAGCTGTAAGGAAGGTTCATGCAAGGGTATGTTTTCTACAACACACAGTGGAAACCTGATTCTGCTCACATAGTTTGAAGAATTGAGAAGTTAGGCAACCAAGGGAAGGCTTGCAAGACCATGCTGAAGAACTTAGGAAAAAAATAAAGTAGCATAATTAAGCTACTGAAAAGGTAGTAACAATGATAGGGTAAACTCTCCATTCCCTTTGGACATAACCTCCTTACAGTATTCTTGTGCCAAAGTAGTTCCTGAACACCAGGGCAGACATACTGCCATCACCTCCAGTTTGTCGTAACAACCTGCGTCAACTTTGTTAAACAAGAAAGGCAAATGTAAGCAGTTAGTTTTCCGGTCAAAATGGGCAACTGAGACAGAAGCTTGCAATTACTTGTGCATTCTTTAAGTCTAATCCTTAGGCCTATATCTAAGTCTATGCCTTGCTTGTTTTCTATATTGACATGTGAGAGCAATATTTATGACATTCAGTGTTTTGGCAGAAGTTCCAGACACTTACAGAGATGTATGTTTACTCAGAATGATAAGTGCAATTATAATCATATGACAAGAACAAGAAACAATGATGAAAGTCACAGCAGCCACCAGACACTTACATAGGTGTGATGCCTCTTTGACAAAGGACATGGCAAGCTTCTTGATCAAGTCTTCCTGATGCTCGGTGAGGAAAAGTCCCATGTAGTTGGGTGAGATGTATTTGTCGAGGGTGAGGCTGGAGGGGAAGGATGGCAACAAACTGTGCACCACCTCCTTCAATACTGACACCAATGGTTCACAGTTTTCATCTCCACACTGAGCAAGGAGAAATATTCTTTTATTTTGTTTATATCTTTTGATAAAACTCTGAAAACTTAGAATTAAGTACATCATCTTTAAAAAGCCATTTAAAAAAATGAGAAACTTGTAGCAACCATGAAAAATACATGACAAGGGGGGAGAGAGAGAGAGAGAGAGAGAGAGAGAGAGAGAGAGAGAGAGAGAGAGAGAGAGAGAGAGAGAGAGAGAGAGAGAGAGAGAGAGAGAGAGAGAGAGAGAGAGAGAGAGAGAGTGGTTGGTGTGTGGAGGGGATGGGGAAGGGACAGGTAGCTGTACACCAAGACTCACTTTAAAGAATGAGCAAAGTGTTATGTGAGGCACCAAATTGTGAGCACCATTCCATCCACATTTCTGTAGTGACTCATCCCAGAAGGCCTGGATCTGTTCATAGAGAGGACCAGTGGGACACAGGTACACAACATACTCCCTTGGCCGGTCCAGGTCCAGTGTGGTATCATTGACATGTGCCAGGAGCCAGTCTGAGGCCAGCTGGACCCCTCGGTGCCCTGTGGCTGCCAAGGCTTTTTCTCTGAGGAAGGAAAGCTATACATCATCCTAAAAAATCTTTCACAAAACATAAAACTATCTTGAAGTCCCAGAACATATCTTGAGAATTTCCCTTGCAAAAATCTTCAGTAAAAAATTATACCAATTGTGTTGAATCATCACAACCAATGGTACTAATACATACACTTAATCCTCTGCTATCATATTTCATTGCTATTGCACATACTTAAAAAGCTGCACATATGTCTAAATTGTGCACAAAATTACTGCTATCATGTGTCCATCATTAAAAAATTCCTGGGTTATGATGTCATGTGATAGTTGAGTTCCTCTATATACTTTTATTGAGAAACAGTTATTCACATATTTCACCAATCTACCCATCCACTTTAGCTCCTAATCATCCAGAATGGGTACCGTATTTGACAGCATATAAGGTACACCTTTATCCAGTACTTTTTACATACTCTAACATCATTATCTAATTGTTGGTATTATTATCATTACCAGTATTATCACTTTGAAAAAGAATTATCATAAAAATGAAAGCAATCTAACCTGTGAGGCTGTGTTGCATGTATACAAATATCAGCTGATCAACACCCTGATTCAATGCCATCTGATGGTGAGGAGTAACACCAAGTTCATGGTCATAAAACACATCAACACCCTCACCATTATGGCAGCAGGAGGAAAAAGATCAAGCTACACAATCTCCTGCAAACTGCAAGTAGTAGATTATGCCAAGGAGCATGGCAACAGAGTGACAGCAATGAATTTTGGGTCACCACCAGTGGAAAAAATGATAAGTGTCTGCCAACAGCAAGAAGACCAACTGAGGAGCACAAGGAAAGATAACTGTTTTCTGAATGTGTAAAATTCTGCTAGATTGCTTTCAACAGTATATGCTTAAATACACTAACATTTTTTTCCTGAACATGACTTGCTGAAATGGGTGTGCATCTTATATAATAATGCATTCTATATGCCATCAAATACGCTAAGTAAAATGCTTCAAAATGTATGTTATTATGATTCTTGATTTTTTATTATATTGTATTATTTCTTTATTTTTATACTATTATATGGTATAAAAACTGGACAAAAAGTGACAAAAAAATTAGATTCTTGTATCAATTTAATATATATATTTTTTTTTATGCAGGAGAGACAACTGGCCAAGACCCACTGGGTTGCTAGTTCCCTTAAAAGTCAATTGAGTTATACAAAATTCAGGGACAAATGTTTTGAGATCTTCCTCTTAAAAGAAGTCAAGTCGTAAGAGGATGGAAATACAGAAGTAGGTAGGGAGTTCCGGAGTTTACCAGAGAAAGGTATGAATGATTGAGAATACTGGTTAACTCTTGTATTAGAGGGTTGGATAGAATAGGGATGACAGGAATAAGAAAGCCTTGTGCATCGAGGCAGCAGGAGGAGGGCAGGCATACAGTTAGCAAGATCAGTAGAGCAGTTAGCATGAAAATAGTGATAAAAGATAGAAAGATATGCAGTCACAGCCTGCTCTCTAAAGACAATTCTCCTACTTCTCATAAAACTACATGCACTTACCACACACACACCCTTCACTTAAAATTCAAAATTTAAATAATGACGACTCCAAACCCAGCCTCAGAGTCCCCTTCTGGGGGAGGGGACCAGAAATACCTCCAGGTTGGACTGCCCTCTCGTTAGCGACACAAAATGTCTTGACACCTCCCTCAACTTTTTCTTCATTAACTTCTGCAATATTTGCAGTCTTAGATCTAATTTTCAATCTGTGGAAAACTGTCTCTCCTCTACTAAACCTCTTCTTCTTTTCCTCACTAAAACACAGCTGTCTGAGGCTACTGACAGTAGCCCTTCTCTCTTCCTTCCTTTTTTCTCTATTTTCATTTTCACTCCAAAGCTGGATGTTGTGTCTAAGTGCACAATAACTTAACTTGCTCTCATGCCCATGCTCTTGAGTCTTATGAGTTTTCCACCATCTGGTTTAGACTCAACAGTCACTTTCAAATTAATTTTATCTGTGCTGTTGATCTCTCCCCTAACTCCTCTGACTATAGTATATTCTTTGACTAATTAAGTTCTAAAGTGAAGCACATTCTGTCTCTCTACCCTTTCGCGGAGATCTCAAACCTTGGAGATTTCAATGTTCACCACCAGCTTTGGCTTTCCTCTCCTTTCACTGATCATCCTGGTGAACTAGTCTTCAACTTTGCTATCCTCCATGACCTAGAGCAACTGGTGCAACACCCTACTTGCATTCTTGACCGTCTTGGAGACATGCCCAACATTCTTGATTTCTTCCTTACCTCTAATCCTTCAGCTTATGTTGTTGCCCTATCTTTTCCATGGGGCTCCTCCAATCACAATCTGATTTCTGTATATTGTCCTATTTCTCCAATCCCTCCCCAGGATCTCCCTAAGCAGAGGTGTCTCTGGCATTTTGCCTCTGCCAGTTTTTTTTTTTTTTTTATGTAAGAGGGAGAACTACCAAGGGCAAAAAAAAATTAATATTAGAAAAAAAGGCCCACTTGAATTGTAGTCTCCATAAAAGAATCAAAAGAATTACTTAAAATTCAGAGACAAATGTCTCGACACTTCTCTCTTAAAAGAAATTAAGTCGTGGGAGGATGAAAATATAGAAGCAGGCAGGGAGTTCCAGAGTTTACCAGTGAAAGATATGAATGATTGAGAATACTGGTTAACTCTTGTATTAGAGGGTTGGATAGAATAGAGGTGAGAGGAAGAAGAAAGCCATGTGCAATGAGGCTGCAAGAGGAGGGGAGGCATGCAGTTAGTAAGATCAATAGAGCAGTTAGTATGAATATAACAATAGAGGATAGAAAGGGACGCAACATTTCAGCGGTGAGGGAGAGGCTGAAGACAGTCAGTCAGAGGAGGGGAGTTGATGAGATGAAAAGCTTTTGATTCCATGCTATCTAATAAAGCTGTATGAGTCAAAGAGTACTCCATTCAAGGACGGATAAGGCCCTTGTACAGAGTCAGTAGTTGGAGGAGCAAGAAAAACTGGTGGAGACACTGCAGAATGCCTAACTTCATAGAAGCTGTTATAGCGAGAGATGGGATGTGAAGTTTCCAGTTAAGATTATGAGCATATGACAAACCGAGAATATTTAGTATAGAAGAGCGAGACAGTTGAGTGTCTAGTCTAGCTTATAACAGTGAAGTAAGTAACATATAATATTAGCTTCCTCTATGTTTAGCATTTCTTTCTTAATCTCAAATTGTCTGATCTGCTCGAAAACAATAAAATATAAGGAAACTATTAGTGTGTTTAAAGACTTCAGATTAAATTAAGGAACAAAAATGAAACACAGTGGAATGAATCATAATACATCCTTATCTTACATGATCATTGTGAGTCCAAAACTTACGCTCTGTGCTTTGGGAAACCCATCTGTAGAAGGATCTGAAGAGGAGAGAGATGCTGCCGAGAAAGCTTGGTTGGTGTTGGGTTCTTCCGAGGGGGCAGGAGTGTGGCCATCATGGTGTGGTGGATTTCCAGGCTCTGTAAAGGCCAAGGTCATCACTCTCTTCTACCGGCAGTATTCACAAAACTCATCTTACAACAAATCTTGTACATGTATTTCAAGTGACAGCCATGAATATTACATATGATGACGTGAGTGATCGAAGGTTGTGCAGAACATTAAAAGTGCAGAGGTAATTTTTGTCTTGCTAGAGAGAAAACACTTAGAAATAAGGGGAACATCTATTTTCTGAATTAAATATACCTCTGTGCTTGCACCTTGCCTAGTAAAAACTCTTCAAACTATGTATCAACATCTGCCTTTTCTTCCCACTCCAATCCCTCAAACTACCATTCTATTGCTCTAATTTCTTGTATCTCTAGAACAGGGGTTCTCAACATTTTTCATCTTATGTAACCCTTGAAGTCTTTCAGTATTGGTCACATACCGCTTACCCACAATGCAGCGTCAGGAAGGATAAAAATAAATGCATGGTTTATTGACTTAGTTTATTAAGTTTTAATTGTGTTATATATCTGGAGCAGACAAAAATTTCATTTAATTTGAGTATGTCACTATGAGGTAATGTTGATAGGAACTAGTACTTAACAGGGAAACACTGTGACTAGAATGCAGTAAAATGGAACTACATCAGACAGTTTTCGATCATTGTGGCAGTGAACTAGAGCTGCTTGCAGCTAGTTGCAACTTGTTACTAGTATAAGGTAACAAGGTAAGTCACTGTGTATGTGAATAGCATATAAAAATATTATATCAGAACTAAATATTATAGGTTTAACATAACATAACATAAATAATAGGATAACAAAGGGCCACCAGGGCCCATCTAGGTTATCCTGTATCAGTCGCACAGCGACCTCGTCATCAGTACTTAAAGATACACTTACAAGTACACAATACATTATATACTAATTCTAAATATTTGGCCCATTAACAGGGCTAAGTCCTGCAGCGAAATCCTCTACAATTTGTGGTCCCCATACATGGGGATCATGTCTTATTCAACTATAGTAAATTTCTTATAAAACTATCATGCAGTGCTATACATAATTATAAATCTAATGAATTTAAGTGCTTATCTAATCTGTTTTTAAACATTGTCAAACTAGTGCTATTTACAACCGTCTCTGGCAATGCATTCCAGAAGTCTACCACTCTATGACTAAAGAAATATTTTCTTATATCTAACCTGCAGCCTTGCTTTCTAATCTTCCTGCCATGATTTCTAGTCCTATTTCCCTCCTCTAAGGTAAAGAAAGATCTCACATCTATGTAGTTTGTATCTGAAAACATTTTAAATAACTCTATCATATCCCTCTTATACATCTCCTCTCAAATGAAAACATGTTTAATTCCTTTAATCTATCTCTATACTCCAGGCGCTTTAATGCTGGTATCATCCTAGTTGCTCTTCTCTGAACTGCTTCTAACATGTTGATATCCTGCCTATAGTGGGGTGACCAGGCCTGTATGCAATACTCTAAATGGGGCCTAACATAGGAATTATATAAGCTACGCACCACTTCCTTACTTTTATAACTAACATTTCTATTTATAAAACCCAGGATCCTATTTGCCCTATTTCTTGCTTCTAAACATTGCTTTGAAAATTTCATAGTCCTGTCTATCACTACTCCTAAATCCTTGCAAGGTTGTGTGGCAACTGTAATCCTTGTTGATGTTGTTAACGCGTCCTGGTTCTAGTGGAGGACGCATGTAGGCCACTTTGAATACTATGAGTACAAAAAGGTTTGCAGTTATTCAAAACAAGTATTTTGAGAAACCTGCCATGTATCCCCAAAATTCCTCTCACGTACCCCTGTGGGTATGTGTACCCCAGGTTGAGAACCCCTGCTCTAGAGCTTCTGAATCTATCCTCAACAGAAGATCCTTAAATTCCTATAATTTCCCAGCATTATATCTCATCACCAGTGTGGATTCTGTCGAGGCTGCTCTATGGGTGGTTTTAGTCATGGTAACCTCTTTTAGGAATTTTGGTGAAACTTTTGGTGTTGTTTTAGACATATCAAAAGTTTTTGACAGTATCTCGCAAAAGGTTTTAATCTCCAAACTACCCACCTCACTGTAACTTTATCTTATTTCCATCCAGACCGTTCTATTGCTCCTGTGGTAGACTGTCCCTGTTCTTCTTCTATGTTTCTTAACAGTGATGTCCCTTTAAGTTCCATCTTGTCACCCACTCTTATTCATTAATGATCTTCTAAACCAAACCCTATCCACTCCTATGTTGATGATACCATCTTACCCTTTTCCATGTCTTTTCACAGACATCCATGTCTCCAGGTAGTAAACAGCTCACACAGGGAAGCCACAGAATGTCTGACAGGAGTTAATGACATTTCTACCTAAATCAACCATAGATGTCCGGTCAAAATCCATGTCTTAAATAAGGTAAGAGGCACCAAAGATGTGCTTTGCTGATATACTATCTAACCAGTACAACAGATGCCCTTACCTGGATGATCTTTCCCTAACAGCCATGCTAGTGGAAACATCAAATAAGCACTGAAAGGCCTAACTAACCAATGCGCCAGCTTAACCAAACTCACAAACAAAAGACACAGTCAGCTTAGACGAAAGCTGGAAAGTGCATTCGTTGGTGGAACAAGATACATATGGTCAGGGGTAATAGTCCTAAAGCTGGTTGCCAAGAGAATCTTTGAGAGTGACTTTGAAAGTGCCAAGATCACTCAACTCAACAATATCAGAGGGGTAAAGAATTCAAAGGACCAACAACACAAACAGAGATATAACAGCAACGACATTCTCAGGAACGACAGGTATGGGCAAATTTCATATAGTGCCCTCTAGTACCCAAAGCTGGGACATAATGAAATAGTTTAGTAAACTTCCAGCACTCAATCAGTCTAGCTCTTAATAATCTTCTCTAAATAGAAAAGAGATCAAGTGTGGAAAACTTGTTTGCATAGGATAGATCCCCCAAACCATCAATATTTCTAGTTCACCTTAGCTGAACTGATTCAAGTAACTTTATGTTGCCAATGTAGCCCAAATTCCACACAACTGAGCTGAATTCAAGAAGAGAACAGATGTGAGTAATATATAGTGACATCATAAAATTCTGTGATCAACATAGAGTTGACTTCAGTAAGTCAATTTGCTATCAATCAACACTCCTAAATCTTTATTCTGATTAATATATGGAATGGGAATATCCTAAAAAAAGTAGGAGGCAATGAATCCCACCATATATCGCCTTGAGACTTTGCCATTTGTTGAGTGGTTTAAAGTTACCTACATGTCACTATGATACCCAGGTACTAGGTGGTTACACCAAATATGTGCTTGGGTGGTGATATGGGCCCTAATATGGGTACCACTATAAATAAAACTGCCTGTGCCACTAATGGGTGGAAGCTTAACAGTGCTTCCAAATACTCTTCAAGTTACCTATAGGTGCTATAAAAAAAAAAAAAAAAAAAAAAAAAAACACACTGACAAGACCAACAAGAGGAGGATCTCCACTGAATTCAGGGCTTTATTTTTCTCAATTAGGGTGTTGCCTATTTGGAATAATCTCCCTGAATATGTTGTTACTGCAGTTTCTGTTGCTGCATTCAAATGCCAAATTGATTTATCTTTGGGTAATGTTCTATGTGAGTTTGTGTGAAGTTTTTGTATGGAGTCTGAATGAAACCATATCAAAATTATGGGTGACTTTAATGCCCATCACCACTTCTGGGAACTTGCCCTCCCCAGGAGCCGGAGAAACCGTTCAGGCGCGTCACTCAAGTTTTCTAGCGGATAGTGATTCTCTCTCCCTTCTCACATCTCCTGGCCTCCCTACCAGGATTGACCCAGTTTCAGGGAATCCTTCCACCCTAGACCTGTGCCTGGGGAATGGCCCACTCATTCTCACCACTATAACTACAGGCCCTTACATGGGGAGTGACCATCTTCCTGTGATTATTGCTTTCCCATCAGTGCCATCACCCCCTTTCACTTCACGCAGACCACGTTGGTCATTCAAAAAAGGGAGACCTGGTATCTTTTCAGAAAGAGTTAAATTCAATCATCCCACCCATGACCCTCCCATCAGTTGACAAAATTCACTTCCTTACAGACGTCTTGGTGACTATCGGATCCCACCACTTTCACCTTGTCACTTCCTCCCCTTCCCGTTCCTTTTGAGTCCCCTGGTGGTCTCGGAAGTGTGCAGCGGCCCTTCAGGCCAAGCACCATGCCTTTGCAGCATGGCGAAGGAACCCAACCCCTCCACTCCGCCAATGTTTTCATTACCTAGAGGCCCAGTACAAGCGTGCTATTCTTGATGAGAAACGCTAAGTGTGGGTCTCCTTTTGTGCTTCCCTGTCCTTTTCCACCTCAGTCTCCCGAGCCTGGTCTTTCTTCAAGAAGATGGTCCACTCCACAACCCCTTTCATATTCCCGTTAACTAGTACGAGTAACGGTGTCCTCCTCACCATTGATGCCCAAAAAGCCTAGTATCTTGCCACTCACATCCACACAACACTTGGCTCCCCAGATCCTGTGCCCACACATGTGCTACCCTTTTCCTCACACTCCAGCCATGAAATTGGCACTGCTATAACTCCCCAGGAATTCACCTCAACCTTACTTTCACTGTCCGCTAAGAAGGCAACGGGACTGGATGACGTGCTACATGAGTTTCTTCGATGCCTCCCAGATGCTCTGCTGCAGCTCCTTCTGGACATCCTCAACAACAGCTGGTTGTCGGGGACGATCCCTTCAGTGTGGCGTCTTGCCACCACTATTCCTATTCCTAAGCCTGGCAAGGACCCAACTTATAGACCTATTAGCCTCCTGTCTAACATTAGCAAGGTTTTCGAGCATGTTATTCAAAATAGACTAACCTGGTGGTTGGAACACAAACATGTTCGGTTTTCGCCCTCACTGGGCACCCTTGATGCCTTGCTATTGCTGGAGCATCACATTCAGGAAGGATTTAACCACAAAAAAATTCACTTTAGTAGCTTTTTTTTTAGATCTTAACGGTGTTTTTGACTCCGCCTCACACAACTCAATTCTTGAGAAACTTGCCCGCCTTTGATTCTTTGATCCACCACTAAGTTGGGTTCAGTCCTTTCTAACAAATAGATCCTTCTCCTTGGCAATTGGTAACACCTACTCTAGGTTATATTCAATCACTAGGGGTGTTCCTCAAGGTTCTCCACTTAGCCCTCTACTCTTCAATGTCTTACTTTCTGACTTTCCCTCCTCTCCTGGCACACATGCACTTATCTATGCTGATGACATTTCCCTCCTTTGTTCTGCTTCCACTGTCCAAGAGGCTCAACTTTCACTTTAGCATGGGCTCGACCTTGTCCACTCTTGGACTGCCCGTTGGGGCCTAACTGTAAGTGCCCAGAAGTCTGGCCTTCTGTGCTTCACCAGAAGGTGAATACCCAACATTCCAATGGTCACCATTAACAGTTCCTCAATCCCTTTCAAATCAAACCACAAATTCCTTGGCCTACAATTGGATAGCTACCGTCTAACCTGGGGCTGCCACATACAGTACCTTATGACCTCATGCCTTAAAAGGCTAAAGTTAATGAAATCCCTGGCTGGTGTCAAGTCAGGTGCGGACAGGCATACTCTCCTCCATTTTTACTGTACTTATATGCGGAGTCGCTTGGACTACGGATGTGAGGTTTATGGAGTGGCTTCACAATCACTTCTCCGTAAATTGGACATCATACAAAATTCAGCCCTTCGTATTGCACTGGGAGCATTTAAGTTCTTCCCAGTCTGTGCCCTTCAGGCAAAGGCCTCCCTCCCCTCCCTGTCACATAGATGCTCCACCTTCCTAATCCGGACCTACACCAAACTTGCCTCCTCCCATAGGTGTCATGCCCTCCACTCCCTCCTCCTTTGGCACGGCAGGGAGCCACCTCATGGCCCCTTGCCATATCAAGCCCACACACACTTTGTAGACAGAGCCCTCTCCTTCTTTGCAATTCTCCGGGTGACTTCTCCCCCTTTCCTCATCCTTGAAAAAACTTCTCCTCTGGGCCCTTGGTACCCTCTCTTCCTCAGTCTCTCTGTCCCTTCACACATCCACACAATGATCCAAAACCAGCTGCCCAGTGCAGGGCAGGACTCTATTCACCTCACTCCTTCATTCACGGTACTACACCCACTTCACATCTACACCGATGGCTCCGCCTCACTAACCCTCCATCCGTCAGTGCAGCCATTTACATCCCCTCCAGGTCCCTTGCCACTGCCTGGCGGTTACCGGCCATTGCCTCCATCACCACAGCAGAATTGTTTGCCATCAAAGAGGGCCTTCAATTTGCCACTACCCTTGCTGCTCCTTGCTCAATAGCCCTCTTTTTTGACTCTCTCTCTGCCCTCCAGATCATAAAATCCCACTGCCCACACTCCCACCACAATATCACCCTTATCATTCACCACCCCATCTACCACCTGACCTCCCTAGGACACACCATCCACCTTCAGTGGGTACCCTCCCATGTCGATGTCATGGGAAACACGGTGGCTGACAGGGCAGCAGCAGAGGCACACATCCACCTCTCCCCTATTGACTTAGCTACTGACCAGACAGACTTCCTAGCTGACCTCAAGACAGCCTGCTGGCGACACTGGGACACAACATTGACTGATGCTTTACAGTACACCTCACTGAGACACATTAGACAGGACACAAGACACCACTGGCGGACTTACTCCCCCAACCGGGCACTGCACACGGCAGTCACCAGACTGAGGACTGGCCACACCCGCCTCAATGCCCACCTACACAGACTGGGCATGACCGATTCTCCCCATTGCCCATGGTGCCCTACCCAGCCTGACACCCCAGAACACCTGCTGCTACACTGCCCTCATCACCACTCACACCGTGTGGCCCTCCTCCACTCACTGTCTGCAATTCATCCACACAGGCCAACACTGACTGACCTCCAGGGCAGCTGCACAAATGCCACTCAGGCCTTCAAGACCCTCAACCTACAGAAAACAAATCAACTGCACCACATACGTATAGCCTAAATACCTCATTTCTGCATTCCGGACCTTTGGGGCACTAAAGGCTGTGACACACAGCCTGCACGGCCCCAACAAACCCCCAAGAAGAAAAAGAAGAAGAAACCATATCAGCCAGCCCTATGCCATCCAACTAGATGTCTTCACACATAGTCCTGGTATCTGCTTGTAGATGGGGCTCAGGCCTCATCTAGGAAAGAAATCTACTGAATCTTAATGCTACATATTTGTCAGGCTGAAGGTTGAGATCCCAAGATTTTTCCATTCCATTCAGGACATCAACATCTTGTTGAAACATTTATTGTAGTGTGAATGTCATCCTCTAAAATCTTCATATAGAATTTTAAGTCATCACAAAGATCTTATAATGGCAGTTGAGGGAGGAGGCCAGATGGTTAATATAAATCAAGAAGAGAACTGGACCCAGGACTGTGCCCCAAGCTACACCACTCATCACATTTCTGGGAAAACTAGAATAACCATTCACGAAACTGACATAATCCTCCCAGTAAGTAAGTTATGTATCCAAGATAAAATACAACTAAAGATGCCCAGGTGGTGTAATTTCATGATCAGAATGGAATGGCAAACTGTACCAAAGGCTTTAGAGAAATCAAGTAAGATTAGATTGATTGTAACAACTGCATCAACACCTTGACTTATTTCATTGCAAGCTCGAAGTAATTGCTCCCCAACCTGATACCCATACCCACCCTGAAGCCAAATTGGGAATCCAACAGCATCAAGTTATTTTCTAAGTAAAAATTAAGTTGTTCCACAATGATTCCTTCTAACTTCTTACAACATCGGGTGCTAGACTTATAGGATGGTAATTCAGAGGTTCTGAGTGCAAACCTTTCTGAAATAAAGGACTTTATGCGAATGAAATCTAGTCTTATTGTAGGGTCTTTCCGCTAAATTCTGGACATGGTCAGTCAAGGATCACAGGTCATTGGTCATAGGCGATGATAGGTCTTGGCCACGCCTTCTAAGTACCTCCGCTAAGACAGTCCTGGCATTACTGAATACAATAAGCTCTCTGCACAAAAAAACAAAACAAAAAAAACGGGTGCCTTTGATGTGTGTGCCGAAGAGAATACTATCGTGCACACATACATTGGCAGTGTGGTGCAATAAATGCCTTACCTGGGGTGGTTGTAGCCTGTGTATGGCGACGCTCTCTGATTTGTTTAGCTCTGCTGTTCTCAATATCTGCCGCTGTGTCTTAGTAGGAATAATGCTGAAACATGCAAGCTCGAAAGTTTTCAGTTAAGAACTTATTTTGTAAATGAATTACAAATAATAATTATATATTTTAAGTAAAAACTGTTGTGTTTGCTTAATTCGCACTTATAAGGGAAGAAGTGAAAACGAGTGAAGTCGGCCGTGTGGCTCGGATGTTTTGGAAAGACAGATCAGGTTGGCGTGTTGACACTCGTTACTGTGCGGCATGACGGGCATCCTTTTCGAAGATATCTTTGACGTGAAGGACATCGATCCTGATGGAAAGAAGTTTGATCGAGGTGAGATAACATCGTATTGAGACAGTCTGTTTATAATGTGTAGTGCATGAAGGCCTGTCACTGGGGTGGCGAGGAGCAGGAGGCAGCTCACGTGCGGCAGTCCAGGTGGGCCACCACAGGCCTCACCACCTCTAACGTGAAGCTTCAAGCGGTCATCCCACTGGCCTATGATACGCAAAACGCAGCCAGGAAAAAGTAAAGAATGACACCTTATTTCTAATCATTGAAACAACCATGCAAGGTGATAGAGTACTTACTATACAACATGTCTGTGATGTTTGTAATGTTTTTAAGGCCATAGTAATTAAATGAATATTCCGGTGCCTGCAGAATCTAAGTTCACAATGATCTGTCATGTTGAAGGTATACAAGTTAGTGCGTATGTTCATGTGTTGGTGAGTGTGTGGCGTGCGCACCTGGGTCTAGTGACGATGTTTAACGTTTGGTTAGGCTGGGTTAGTGTTCGTGGTATGGTTAGGTTAGTATAGTTTAAGGGGGGTCTGGGGGGACGCAGGCCACCGGCTAGCAGGTTATGTTAGGTTAGGATAATTTCAGTGAAAATTATCCATGAATTTTTACATTTTCCAAATTTTTCTGGTAAGGTTAGGTTAGATTTGGTTTGGTGGACGGTTAGGTTAGGTTAGGATAGTTTAGGGGGGATTCCGGGGGGCGCAGCCTCCCGGTTAGCGGGTTATTATGTTAGGTTAGGATAATTTCAGTGAAAATTATCCATGAATTTTTTATTTTTCAAATCTTTCCTTCAAAAATGGATGTTTTTAAATTTTGTCCTTAGATTTTATTTTGGATCGTCATATCTCGCCTCTTTTGGCCCGCCCCCCTAAAACCCCAGATTCCCCACAGTCCCAGGGCAGGTAGGGGGATGGGGATGGAGGAAAAAGGGGAGGTCCTATTCTATACTTTTACCGTGGCAGGAAATCTTACCAATAGCATCTTTTGAAGTATTTTCAGAACACTTAAGCTTTTATATTTACTCTAGCATTTATCCAAATCTAACCGAGACGTCTTTTAGCATGGGGGCTGGGCCCCCCAGACCTTCATTAGCCAGCTGGGGGGCTACGCCCCAGAAATCTCCTTAGGGTCTTTACCCTAACCTAACCAAACCTAACCTAAAAGTCTTCTAGCTGGGGAAGCTGTACCACCCCTTAGACTAGCCAGGGGGGCCTCCAGATCTCCCCCTGGTTACTAACCATACCCTAAACAAAACCTAACTGAACCTAATTTTAACCTATGTATAAAATGTAGCAAAGCATTGGCATGGAGGAAGTAGTAGACACCTACCAAAACAATAATTTATTCCCAACAAGGTCTAATAGCACTATTTCAGGGGGTGCTGTGGACTTTCCATTAAAGCTAGTTGTAGTCTCGCTGAACACAGCCTGCCCCCTAAAGACAATTCTCCTTCTTCACTCAAAACTACATGCACTTACCACACATACGCCCTTCACTTAAAATTCAAAATTAGAAAATGCTGACTCCAAACCCAGCCTCGGAGTCCCCTTCTGGAAAGGGGACCAGTAATGTCCCCAGGTCAGACTCCTGTCTTGATGACGACCCAAAATATCTTGACACCGCCCCCTCAACTTTTTCTTCATTAACTTCTGCAACATTCGCAGTCTTAGATCTGTGGAACACCACCTCTCTTCTACTAAACCTCATCTTCTTTTCCTCACAGAAACACAGCTGTCTGAGGCTACTACTGACAATAGCCCCTTCTCTGTTCCCTCCTGCTTTCTCTATTCTCATTTTCGTTCCAAAGCTAGATCTATGTGCACATCTATGTGCGCAGTGACTTAACTTGCTGTCGTGCCCATGCTCTCAAATCTTCCGAGTTTTCTGCCATCTGGCTTTGACTCAATAGTCACTCTTTGACTAGATTTATCTGTGCTGTCTATCTCTCCCCTCACTCCTCTGACTCTTTGACTATGTATTTAACTTCCAAAGTGGAGCACATTTTGTCTCTATCCTTTCGCGGAGATCTTCATTCTTGGAGATTTCAATGTTCACCATTAGCTTTGGCTTTCCTCTCCCTTCACTGACTATCCTGGTGAACTAGCCTTCAACTTTGCTATCCTCCATGACCTAGAGCAACTGGTGCAACACCCTATTCATATTCCTGACCGTCTTGGAGACACACTCAACATTCTTGATCTTTTTCTTACTGCAAATCCTTCTGCTTATGCTGTTACCCTATCATCTCCGTTGGGGTCCTCCGATCACAATCTCATGTCTGTTTCTTGTCCTATTTCTCCAATACCTCCTCAGGATCCCCCAAAGCATAGGTGCCTCTGGTATTTTGCCTCTGCCAGTTGGGGAGACCTGAGAAGGTATTATGCTGATTTTCCTTGGAATGATTACTGTTTCCTTGTCAGAGACCCATTTCTGTGTGTTGAACATGTATTGGGGGGGAGGGGGAATACTTATACATCAGAGACAGGTCTGTTTGTGGGGAACCTCAGCTTCAGTAGAAACAGAATAACCAGCATTGACACAAACATCTTTATTTTATATCCATTTTCTTCCTTCCATCTTTATATCAGACGTTTCGACATCTCAGTGTATCATCATCAGTGGTCTAAAAGCAATAAGATAAAATAAATTGAAATTCTAATACACACAATAAAAAATTATACATAAATTACAAAAGTTCAAAAAGTCATATTATTTAGTTGTGAACAATTAGTTTTGATATGTAAGGATTCCAGTATTCTGAGATGTGAATTGTTACTACTGTCTATTATTTTGAAGTGTTCAGTTTTAAGAGAGACACCACAAACCTCAGAGTGATTATTTCACAGCTGTGACTTCTACGGCCTGTTCTGCTCAACTGCCCCTTTTGCTTGTCCACATGAACCTTGAAAACTTGAATTGTGCTTCCAGTATACCCAGCTTGGCAACTGGGACGTGAACTTATAAACGATGGACGAGCACAACTCAGTCGGCAGATGGTCCTTGAAGTTAAAAAATGAACTGATTCTAAAATTATTAGCTAGAATGAACCTAAAATCAATTTGGGGATAGAATTTCTTGAAGTTATCTGAGAGAGATGAGTGTATTTTCGAAGTGATTAGACCTAGATAAGGGAGTCTTACATATATAGTTTCCTTGTTGACTGTGGGGACAAGTAATTTTGGTTGATACTGATTATTTAGGAATTTATGAGTACAGATAACTCGATTTACGCGATAGATGCGTTCCAAGAGGCATCGTGTATATCAAAATTCGCGTAAAGCAAACGTGTAATTCTCATAAGAAACAATAGATAATAGAGAGGATGTAGGATGTGGTAAAAAAAAAAATCGTACAAAATACTCTATTTATTTGGCTAAATTAACATGTTTTTATTATTTACCATTCTAAATAATAGAAGTGTATTTAAAGTAAAGGGAAAAGCAAGAAATAATAAGAGAAAGCAAAAAATAATAAGAGAAAACAACAAAACAAAGAATACATAAACACAACACTCACTGCGTCACTGCCTTCACCACTCACACCACAGTAAGTCACCATCTCCCTCTGAGCTTTACCACTTTATCAAAATTCCACTTTACAAAAATAACCCCACATGCAGAAGAAGATGAAGGATGTTTTGGGGCCATCTTGGTGAATTATAGACAGATTGAAGAGATTCCGTCTGTACTCAGTGTTGGCAGACTGCAAATGAGGCATGAGAAGAGCGGTGCTCCCACCTATCGGTCAGCTGCGGAACTCTCTGGCCCACAGTTTGAAATTGCGTCTGACTCTCAATTTGAAAATGCGGTTGTGCCAAATCACGTATAAGCAAACTGATTGCGCAAATTGAATTAATTATAATATGTTTTCGGTCGCGTTATTACAAAAACACATAAATCAAACACACGTAGATCGAGAGTTACCTGTAATCTTATCAAACAAATCAGTAGTAAATCCGTAATCTGAGAAAAAATTCTTTAAGAATAAGACTTCTTTATGAAAAGTTCATACGAGGAGGATAGGCAGAAGGCTCTGTGCAATAGTATCTTAATAGAGTTAATTTTGAAGTTAAAGTGACAGTAACTGAAAAAACTACTTCTGAGTCCAGAAAAGGTAGGTTTACGAAACACTGAGTACTGAATCTTATTTTCACTTTTGTCAATTAGTAAATCTAAGAACGGAAGTTTCGATTCGACTTCTGAGTCAGTAGTGAAATTTATATTTGAATGTTGTTTGTTAAGGTAATTTAAAAACAAAGGGACATGGGCCTGGTCTTTAAAAATAACAAATGTGTCATCAACATATCTACGGTAAATTAATGGCTTAAACTCTTCTGGACAGTTCTCAAGCCAGAGTTTTTCATAATAACATAAAAAAGTGTTGGCAAGTGTAGGGCCCAAAGGTGATCCCATAGCTACTCCATCAATTTGTGTGTAAAG
The DNA here is from genome assembly GCF_017591435.1 of Portunus trituberculatus. NCBI lineage: Eukaryota > Metazoa > Arthropoda > Malacostraca > Decapoda > Portunidae > Portunus > Portunus trituberculatus. Next base: position 23,210,669 of record NC_059285.1, read on the forward strand.
GTTACAGTTGAAAATGAATAAGCAATCTTTTACACGTAAGTTGAGCATATCTTTGAACATAGTCTTTGTCAAACCGATGAAGACATTTGTTCCTTGATATAAGAGACTGGTGCAGATACCTATGGTTTCATCAAGAGGTATATTTGTTGACAGGAAATAGACAAACTCATACAAATTTTTTACTGTATATTCATTAGTGGTTAAATGACTTAAAATCGGTACTAAAAATTTTGAAAGTGTATATGTGGCGGTTTTGTATGCCGCCATTATGGGTCTGAATTGGACAGAGGCCTTATGAACCTTGGGAAGACCATAAAGGGTTGCTGGGGAGGAAGCAGTGAGTTTTAGAGACTTCGACTCTGAATCAGTTAAAACTTTAAAAGATACTAATTTACTGTATAAACGTTTTCATAAAGAAGTCTTATTCTTAAAGAAATCTTTCTCAGATAGCAGATTTTTTTTTTTTTTTTTTTTTTTTTTACATTACAAGGGCACTGGCCAAGGGCAAACACAGTGTTGGAAAAAAAAAAAATCCCGCTGGTTGCCAGGCCCTGTTAAAAGAAAAGTAGAAAGAGAAAAAACAGAAAAATCTAAAAGGAGGGTCCAGTTAACGTAAGAGGTGTCTTGACACTCCTCTTTTGAAAGAGTTTAAGTCATAGGCAGGTGGAAATACAGACACAGGTAGAGAGTTCCAGAGTTTACCAGTGTAGGGAATGAAGGAGTGAAGATACTGGTTAACTCTTGCATTAGGAAGATGGACAGAATAGGGATGAGAAGAAGTAGAGAGTCTTGTGCAGCGAGGCCGCAGGAGGGGGAAGGCATGCAGTTAGCAAGTTCAGAAGAGCAGACAGCATGAAAACAGCGGTAGAAGACAGATAAAGATGCAACATTGCGGCGGTGACTTAAAGAATCAAGACAGTCAGTTAGAGGAGAAGAGTTGATAAGACGAAAAGCTTTAGATTCCACCTTGTTTAGTAAAGCTGTGTGTGGATCCCCCAGACATGAGAGCCATACTCCATACACGGGCGGATAAGGCCCTTGTACAGAGCAAGCAGCTGGGAGGGAGAGAAAATGGACGAAGACGCCATAGGACACCTAACTTCTTGGAAGCTGATTTAGCAAGAGTAGAGATGTGAAATTTCCAGTTTAGATTTTTAGTGAAGGATAGACCGAGTGTGTTTAATGTAGAGGAGAGGGAAGTTGAGTGTTATTGAAGAAGAGAGGATAGTTGTCTGGAAGGTTATGTCGAGTAGATAGTTGTAGAAATTGAGTTTTTGAGGCATTGAACAAAACCAGGTTTTCTCTGCCCCAATCAGAAACAAGTGAAAGATCAGAAGTTAGGCGTCCTATAGCATCTCGCCTTGAGTCATTTAATTGTTGTTGGGTTGGGCGTCTGTTGAACGCTGTTGAATAATGCAGGGTGGTATCATCAGCATAGGAGTGGATAGGGCATTGAGTCAGATTTAGGAGATCATTGATGAATAATAGAAAGAGAGTGGGTGATAGGACAGAACCCTGTGGAACACCACTGTTGATAGTTTTAGGGAAGAACAGTGACCGTCTACTACAGCAGCAATAGAACGATCGGAAAGGAAACTGGAGATGAAGGTACAGAGAGAAGGATAGAATCCGTAGGAGGGTAGTTTAGAAATTAAAGATTTGTGCCAGACTCTATCGAAGGCTTTCGATATGTCAAGGCCGACAGCAAAGGTTTCACCGAAGTCCCTAAAGAGGATGACCAAGATTCAGTTAGGAAAGTAAGAAGATCACCAGTAGATCTGCCTTTACGGAAACCATACTGGCAATCAGAGAGAAGGTTGTGAGCTGATAGATGCCTCATTATCTTCCTATTAAGGATAGACTCAAAGGCTTTAGAAAGGCAGGAAATCAAAGCTATAGGGCGGTAGTTAGAAGGATTGGAGTGGTCACCTTTTTAGGGACAGGTTGAATGTGAGCAAACTTCCAGCAAGAAGGATAAATAGAAGTAGAGACACAGATGAAAGAGTTTGACCAGGCAGTGAGCGAGTTCGGAAGCACAGTTTTGAGAACAACAGGAGGGACTCCATCCGGACCGTAAGCCTTCCGAGAATCAAGGCCAGAGAGGGCCAGGAAAACGTCTTTATAAAGAATTTTAATTTTAGGGATGAAGTAGTCAGAGGGTGGAGGAGTAGGAGGAATATGCCCAGAATCATCCAAAGTTGAGTTGGTAGCAAAGGTTTGAGCGAAGAGTTCAGCTTTAGAAAAGAAGAGACAGCTGTAGAGCCATCTGGATGAAGTAAAGGAGGGAAAGACGAAGAAGTAAAGTTGTTAGAGATATTATTGGCTAGATGCCAGAAATCTCGAGAGGAGTTAGAATTGGAAAGACTTTGACATTTTCTATTGATGAAAGAGTTTTTAGTAAGTTGGAGAATAGATTTGGCATGATTACGGGCAGAAATATATAGGGCATGAGTTTCAGCAGTTGGATGGCTACGGAACCGTTTGTGAGCCGCCTCTCTATCATTGACAGCACGAGAACAAGCAGAGTTAAACCAAGGCTTTTTAGCTTTAGGGTTAGAGAAAGTATGAGGAATGTATAGCTCCATGCCAGAGATAATCACCTCTGTTATGCGCTCGGCACAAAGAGAAGGATCTCTGACATGAAAACAATAATCATCCCAAGGGAAATCAGAATAGTACTGCCTTAGTTCCTCCCATTTAGCAGAGTTAAAATGCCAGAAGCACCTCCGCTTAGGCGGGTTCTGAGAGATTTACTGCTGATTTGTTTGATAAGATTACTTGTAAATTCCTAAATAATCAGTATCAACCAAAATTACTTGTCCCCACAGTCAACAAGGAAACTATATATGTAAGACTCCCTTATCTAGGTCTAGTCACTTCGAAAATACAGTCATCTCTCTCGGATAACTTCAAGAAATCCTATCCCCAAATTGATTTTAGGTTCATTCCAGTTGATAATTTTAGAATAAGTTCATTTCATAACATCAAGGACCGTCTGCCGACTGAGTTGTGCTCGTCCATTATTTATAAGTTCACATGTCCCAGTTGCCAGGCTGGGTATATTGGAAGCACAATTTGAGCTTTCAAGGTTTGTGTGCACGAGCACAAGGGGCATTCAAGCAGAACGGGCCATAGAAGTCATAAACCCCCCATTCAGCTGTGAGATAATCACTCTGAGGTTTGTGGTGTCCCTCTTAAAACTGAACACTTTAGAATAATAGACAGTAGTAACAATTCATATCTCAGAATACTGAAATCCTTACATATTAAAACTAATTCTTCACAACTAAATAATATGACTTCTGCTGTTCCCTTGCATATTGTATAGATTTTTGAACTTTTGTATTTTATGTATAATTTTTCATTGTGTGTATTAGAATTTTAATGTATTTTATCTTATTATTTGTAGACCACTGATGATGACATACTGAGATGTCGAAACATCTGATATAAAGATGAAAGGAAGAAAATGTTTAGAAAATAAAGATGTTTGTGTCAACACTGGTTATTCTGTTTCTACTAAATACTTATACAGTGAATAAAGGAAAGATTATGAAAGACTTTTGAATTTATTTTGACAAATGGTAGTGGTAGCTGTTATCAAGGCACTGGTTTTTAATTTTGATTGATTAACAATGATTACAAATTCATAAACTTTGCAATAAATAGATGGAATAATATTAAATGAACTTCTCTCCTCACAATCACGTTATTCATTTACAGTCCAGGTCACCAGAGAGAGGATGCACTCACTCACCAAAATAACAATGTAGAAAAAGGAAATTACACAACATCATTAATTTCACAGCCTCGCAAGTGAACTGCGACGGCACTTGCGGCTTCATAGCTCTCAAGAAAGAAGCAAGAAAACACTTACTCGTCTTTGCGGCTACAATGTACAAACAACGAAATTTCGCTACAACGAAGGTTTAATTTTACTACCATCTGTTCGTTTGACGAACACCAAACTCGCTTTAACAAAGTTTTATCCAGGTAATTTTTTTCCAAAGTTCGAAAGCACGGCCATATCACGCAAGCCGACAGGCTTTTGAATACACCAGCGCCTCTCATGGACAACACACACACCACTCACTCCCCCTAGTTCAAAACAATAACAGCGTTACCAGCAGCTCATCTTCCCTCACTCAACTTATCACCAAAATGCCCTGCAATGTTGCCTAGCATTGCTAAGAAGACCAGGAAGTCTCTTACTCTCCAAGTGAAGCTGGATATTATTCACAGACACGAGAGAGGCGAGAAAACTAATAGCATTGCTCGCCACCATCTTGACTCCATCTACTGTCTCTACTATTTTCAAGTCAGCAGACTCTATTAAGAAGGCTGGTGAGACCATATCTTCCTTGCAAGCTAAAAGAACCACCTGAACTCATGACTCTACAATGGATAAAATGAAAAGCCTTGTGGAAATGTGGTACATAAGTTTTGTATGTGATACAATGATGCGCCTTTTGTTTACATTCCACAGGTTGCCGGTTAGTGTCTTTCCCGTTTCACTCTCCCTCCCTTCATAAATTTAAGATCATCAACTTTATAAAGTTATGTACATAGTGTACATTATAATGACTTAAATGAAACTGCCTAAATGTTTAACTTCATAATTTTTACTTTCATTAAACCTTTCACTGTACTATGATGCACTTTCGCCTTGTTTACTCTCAATGGAAGTTCAAGTCAGGGGTTAAGCTTGTTATAATCGGTTCCCTTAACGAAGTTTTGCTTAACGAAGGTTTTTTTAGGAATGTAACCCCTTCGTTAAGCGGGGGTTGCCTGTACTTTTAACGGAGAGAAGTGCACCATATGGTGCCACTTCCTTGAACACATACTTAACCCCTTCTGTACTGAGATACATATTTACTATGATTTTTGGGTGTGATTAGACGATTTTATTGACATTAGGAAGGGTCTATGGAGGTCAGAAGATTAGTGGCCAAAGTCTTCACTGTTTTTATCCCAACCTGAGTTTCTGAAGCTGTATAAAATCATCAAATAGTAACCAGAATGAATGTGGAAACACGTCATGGTTCTGAAGGGGTTAACATTGTCTTTGGGGGGCCTAGTTACACCATGAGAAGAATGGGGAGAGGACGTACCATGGTGGGTGATGGTCCCCTCCCTTTCACTTCACCCAACACTGCCGCCAACTAATAATTTCGCTTTCCTCTATTTCTACAAACGAATATCCTATCAAACTACATACACGTGGACCACACTGGGAGAGAGAGTAGCTGCTTCTTTCTGCTTGGATGAAGAACAGGAGGGTACTGTGTAAGTAATTAAATTATATGATTTTAAGCACTATTTCATATAAAAGTTATGTTAAATTTTTTTACGAGAGCAGGGTAGGTACTGACCAGCTTGGATGAAGAACGGGAGGATACCGTGGGAACCTCATCCCAACTGTGCTCCCAGGATTTCAAAATTATTAGTAATTGTCACAATAGGATTGGTGCGGAGTAATTACAGAGAATTTGATTGACATTACTAATGAGATTACATTACTGAAAAACACTTTCGTGAACAGCTCAGTTCTCCCTCTACTTACTGGAGTGAAAAATTTGTTAAAACTTCTGATTACAAAGCAAGTAAATTTAATGCTTTTAATTCATGATGGCACTACTGCCATCTCTTCTGTCTCTAAAGTGGAACTCTTCTCTCAAACCTTTGCTAAAAACTCCACCTTGGATGATTTTGGGTTTGTCCCTCTCTCTCCTCCTCCCTCTGACTATTTCATGTTTTCTGTCAAAATTATAGAAGTACATGAGACTTACCATAGGTCAGTTGAAATGTGCTTTGGATTTTGCGAAGCAAGCCACCGCTGCTGGAGAGAGCTTTCACATGAGATACGCAAAGATCAAGGTACCGGCAGACTTTAAAGTACTGAGAGCCACCCACATGCCACAGGGTCCCTAAAATGCCCGTCGGAAAGCTAAACCCCAAATTCAAAAGCCCATCTCTCCGAAGGATGGGAGTGGAGGGCATGTGAAAGCTCTCTCCAGCAGCGGTGGCTTGCTTCGCAAAATCCGAAGCACATTTCAACTGACCTATGGTAAGTCTCATGTACTTCTATAATTTTACTTCAGCAACCCACCGCCATTGCTGGAGAGGCTACACATGAGATTTTGAAGCCATGTGGGTGTACTCTCAGAACTACACAATACTTAACATTGTCCAAGTGAGTGATTCATAATTAAACAAACTAAATATGAATCCAAACTTCATTGTATGAAAAAATCCTCCTCCTTCCACAGATATGGCCCTTACAAAAAACATATAGTACATGTATAAAAAACAAAATAAGTCAATTGAGTTCCAACGCAAATGAATAGAGAAACCTGTTAACATTACAATACAGAATCCAGTATGGCCTCTTGAAAAGAATCTGAAACCTGAGTGATCTCCTTATTATAGTGTTTAGCAAAGGTTGTCTCCTGAGTCCAACCCGCCTTAGATAAGATAATGGGAACTGGGACGTCCATGGCTTTGGCCTTGGAAGCAGAGGCTGGTCGAACACTTCCAGCCGTGAATTTCTTAGTATTGATACCACAGTCGGCAAGGACAGTCTTAATCCACCTTGACACTGTATCTTTGGAAACACTTTTATGTGGCTTCACCAAACTGATGAGGAGTTTCCCATTATCCTTCCCAAATTCCTTTCTCAGATTCTCCATTCTGTTAAGATATTTCTTCAAAGTATTCACAACACAAATTCTAGAATCAGGTAAATAAGCATAAAACTTAAGCATTCTAACATTAAACTTAGGACGGCACTGCTTAATGTTGCCCCCTAACAAAAGAGATACAGAATTGTTGTCAACAATAGCATTGGAATACAATAATAAATGTAAAGTCTGTACTCTCACAGCCTGAGTCAATGCCATAAGCATCACCAATTTCAAAGTTAAAGACTTCAAGGACAGGTCTGGTAATGGGCCCATGGACCTCAGCTTCTGCAATACTGGCCGCACATCCCAAGTTTCAGCATACCTAGGGCAAGAGGGTCTCAAGTTAAACACACCACGCATAAACCTATTGATAAGTGGATGATTCCCAGCTCTACATCCTTCCAACATAATTCCTAAAGCAGAGAGAGCACCTCTTGCCGTGTTAACGGACTCATACCCCACCCCTCTATGAAATGTCTCCGAAAGAAAATTCAAAACATTAGTTACAGAGGGAGTAGAGGGATTGATGTTCCATCTATCACAAAATTATGACCATCTGTTAATGTGTGGTCTATATTGTCGCATCGTACCTGGTCTTCATGATGCCATGATAATCTCTGTACCTTCTGACGATACACCTCTCCCTCTAAGTTGTTGCCTGACAAAAGACATGCCATCAATTGGGTGTGGGTCATAATCGGATGTTCTTCCGCTGATGAGGGATGTCGTAGTACATTCGTTTTCTGAGTGATGAGCCTGGGGGCCTTGACCAACAATGATAGTGGCAGCCTTAGTTATATCCTTGCTGACTTCCTTTAGTCTGAAATCAGCTTTCTTTGCCTCAGTGGGTAGGGCATCCAGCACTTGTGAGTTGCACTCGACTGGAATAAGTGCCTTACAGTTTCTAGGACGTTTAGAAACCTCATCTGCCAAAATCTCCTTATGGTCTTCATCTTTCAAACCATGAGAAAACCAGTGATTTACCATTGCAGCAATCGGTTCTTCAATAGCTTCAGAACAGTCATCCACGGGCACATAGGCCTTAGCTGCTTGTAACAGAATACTGCCAGAAGGAACCTCATCTTCAATCTCACCTTCTTCAACACTCACTTCTTTTGACCTAAACCCAGAAAATTCACCAGAGGTAGAAGGGGGATGGGAGGCAGAAAATTCATGAGTACCACCTAAGTCCTGTGCTGGCCCATTACCAACACTTGCACTGTCACCTCTGTCACTCTTAAGTTTATTCACATCCTCTTGAAGTACAGCCAAAGCCTCCAAAATCTTGGATAAAGAAGTATTGCTAACTTCTCCAAAATGGCTAACTGGTGGTCGGGCGTCCATCTTAGACACACGATCACTTGCAACGGCATCCTCACCAGCAGAGGCCCCAGACCATTGAATATTCTTCCTTGTCTTATGCCTAGTGGACGAATAGAGTCGGCTTCCACGAGAATGTGAGGAACCGCTTCTTGGAGGTGTAGAACCACCTGAGGAAGACATATTGATGTACCAAACACCTTCACAATGGCGCACTTCTGTCACATGTCCCTCTCCTGAGAGATAACGGGAAAAAACACAGGCACAATACAACACCCACAAGACCACAAGTAAATAACAATAGTCAATGAATAAATGACAACCTGCTCCAAGTTTGGATAACAGGTAACAAGGGTGCATAACCCCACCTTGGTCCACACCGTGTCCTTCCGCTCCAGATGGATAACAGGAAAGGAACACCAGGCACTCTTCCCGCTCCAACGGGATCACGGGGTAGTAAAGTAAGGTATTAAATAAGTGCCAACCCGCTCTGAAAAACAGATAACAGATAACCAATCCCAAAATGGCAAACCGCAGCTGCAAGACAAACACGTCTTGCCTGTACCAAGAACAAAGCGTCACTGCTGGTACCTTGATCTTTGCGTATCTCATGTGTAGCCTCTCCAGCAATGGCGGTGGGTTGCTGAAGTAAAATTTTTTCGTAATGATGTTTTCCATTCCCTCACTGGCCTAAACCCTCAGAAGGCTTATGGACCTCCTATTGTTCTCAAAAACTATGCTTCCGTGCTTGCACCTTGCCTGGCTAAACTCTTTCAACTATGTATATCAACTTCTACCTTTCCTCCTTGTTGGAAGTTTGCCTACATTCACCCATTTTCTAAAATGGGTGACCGTTCTAATCCCTCGAATTATCATCTTATAGCTTTAATCTTTTGCTTGTCTAAAGTTTTTTAATCTATCCTGAATAGGAATATTCTTAAACATCTGTCACTTCACAATCTTCTATCTGATTGCCAGTATGGCTTCTGTCTAGGTCATTCTATTGGTGATCTTCTGGCTTTCCTTACTGAGTCTTGGTCATCCTCTTTTAGAGATTTTGGTGAAACTTTTGCTGTAGCGTTAGACATATCAAAAGCTTTTGATAGAATCTGGCACAAAGCTTTGATATCCAAACTTCCCTCCTACGATTTCTATCCTCCTCTCTGCAACTTTATTGCAAGTTTGCTTGCCGAGTGTTCTATTGCTGCTGTGGTAGACAGCCGCTGTTCTTCTCTTAAATTTATTAGTAGTGGAGTTCCTCAGGGTTCTGTCCTTTCACCCACTCTCTTCCTATTATTTATTAATGATCATAACCAAACTTCTTGCCCTATCCACTGCTAAGCTGATGATACCACTCTACATCTTTTCACATCCTTTCAGAGACAACCAAGCCTTCAGGAAGTCAACAGATTATGCAGGGACGCCACAGAATGCCTGACCTTTGATCTTTTTAAGATTTCCAATTGGGGCAGAGAAAATTTAGTTTTCAATGCGTCAAAAACTCAATTCCTCTATCTATCAACTCGACACAACCTTCTAGACAACTATCCTCTCTTCTTCAATGACATTCAACCGTCTCCGTCTTCCATTCTGAATATCCTCGGTCTGTCCTTTACTCTTAATCTTAACTGGAAACTTCACATCTCATCTCTTGCTAAAACAGCTTTTATGAAGTTAGGCGTTCTGAGGCATCTCCGCCAATTTTTCTCACCCTTCCAACTACTAACTCTGTACAAGGGCCTTATCTGCCCCTGTATGGAGTTCCACTCATACAGCTTTATTAGATAGGATGTAATCAAAAGCTTTTCATTTCATCAACTCCCTTCCTCTGACTGAGTGTCTTCAACCTCTTTCTCACTGCAGAAATATTGCATCTCTTTCTATCTTTTATCTCTATTTTCATGCTAACTGTTCTACTGATCTTGCTAACTGCATGCTTCCCCTCCTCCTGTGGCTTCGCTGCACAAGGCTTTCTTCTTCCTCTCATCCCTATTCTGTCCAACTCTTTAATGCAAGAGTTAACCATTACTCTTAATCATTTATACCATTCTCTAGTAAACTCTGGAACTCCCTGCCTGCTTCTGTATTTCCATCTTCCTATGACTTAACTTTTTTTAGGAGGGAAGAATCAAAACATTTATTCCTTAATTTTGGTTAACACTTTACTTTTCTTTTAGGGAACCAGTACTCAAGTGGGTTGTTTTTTATTAATATTTTGTTGCCCTTGGCTGACATCTCTCCTGCACAAAAAAGAAAGAAAAAAAATAATGCTGCTCACCAATAACAGCATGTAGGTTCACTACAGCCACTCCTTCCTAACAGGCTAATAGGATGCTACGTGCTGCACCCTTTCAAGGAAATCACAAAAATGTCTGGTAGTATCTGATGTTGCTCACAATATGGGAAGCAAATCAATTCGTGATGCACACACAGTCAAACTCTTGAGTTTTCCATTGTAGTGGTGATAGAACTTAAAAAAAAGCCTGAACTTACAATCCAAGCAGTGGGTAGGCGTCCATGGTGAAAGCAACTTACCAACTGGTAGAAGCTGACGTGTTTCACCTTTTCTCATGAGAAACATGCAATACTATATAAGTAACTCTTAGCATGACAGGCTCTCATTGGCTGTGCTATAGATGAAGGTCTGTGATTGGTTTTGTCCTGATATGTCATATAACTAACTACCGGCATGGCGGGCTCTCATTGGATGCCCGTGACATGATTTATAGACACCACAAACCCCACAGGACTCACTACTACTCCCCCTACTAATGTAAACAGCCACAAGAAGAGGGAGAAGACTGTGGAATACCAGTTGCTGGACTTAGTTTTTGGGAGGCACCTACCAAACTTTGAGAGCCTGTGTAGGACACACTAAGGCCAGCTGCCAAATAAAACTACAAAAAATGTGTTGGGTATAAATTACTTCATCACTGAATGTGAGTGTTTTACTGCTTTGTTAGGAAGTCCTATTTGTAAGATTTACAATACTGACTAATGGAAATTATCTGTGGTAACATTATGCAGTGTTGGGATGCCCTTCCAGAGCTGTGCAATTATCTTCTCACATATTTTCCTCTTATATATTTTCTTTAAAAACTTTTTGTCTGTGATCCCAGAGACATTTATTTGGCCGGACATTTTCCACCAACAGCGACTGAGTGTTTCTGCATTACTGGAATTTTGTTTGTTCAGTGATGGGTACAGACTCTGCAGGTCAGGTCAGGTGTAGGTCAGGAAGCATGGCCATTGTTATGAGTGCAAACTACCAACATGGTATTATATGTAAGAGAGAAAGACTGTCCAAAGGCAACAAAAAAAAAAAAAAAAAAAAAATCAAAATTAAAAAGGCCCTCTCAGTTGCCAGTCCCAGGCAGTGCCAAAGGAGTCAGCCAAAAGACAGGGATAAATGTCTCGAAACCTTAAATTATGTTAAGTCATAGGAAGTTGGAAATACAAACAAAGGCAGGAAGTTCCAGAGTTTACCAGAAAAAGGTATGAATAAATGAGAGTACTGGTTAACTCTTGCATTATAGAGCTGGACAACAAGGGCAAAAAAAGAAAGCCTTTTGGAGTGAAGCCACAGGAGGAGAGTAGGCATGCAGTTATCAAGATCAGAAGAGCAGTTAGCATGAAAATAATGGTAGAAGATAGCTAGAGATGCAACATTCTGACAGTGAGAAAGAGGCTGAAAACAGTCAGAGGAGGAAAGTTGATGAGCCAAAAAGCTTCTGATTCCACCTTGTTTAATAGGGCTGCGTGAATGGAACCCCCCATACATGTAAAGAATACTCCATACATGGGTGGATAAGGCCCTTGTACAGAGTTAGCAGCTGGGAGGGTGAGAAAAACTGTCACAGGCTCCTCAGAATGCCTATCTTCATAAAAGCTGTTTTAGAAAGAGATAAGATGTGAAATCTCTAGTTTAGCTTATTAGTAAAGGACAGACTGAGGATATTCAGTGTAGTAGAGAGGAACAGTTGAGTGTCATTGAAGAAGAAGGGATAGTTGTCTGTAAGCTTGTATCAAGTTGATAGATAGGGGAATTGAGTTTTTGAGTTATTGAATATTGTTAAGTTTTCTCTGCCCCAATCAGAAATCTTAGAACGATCTGAAGTCAAGCATTCTGTGATATCCCTGCATGATTTGTTGACTTCCTGAAGAGTTGGTCATCGGTGAAAAGACATGGAAAGATATAGGGTGGTATCATCAACGTAAGAATGGATAGGGCAAGAAATTTGGTTGAAAAATCATTAATGCATAATAGGAAGAGAGTGGATGACAGGACAGAACCCTGAGAAACACTACTGTTAATAGGTTTAGAAGAACAAGAGCCGTCTGCAACAACAGCAATAAAATGGTTGGAGAAGAAACTTGAGATAAAGTTACAGAAAGAAGGATAGAAGCTGTAGGAGGGTAGTTTTGAGATCAAAGCTGTAGCAATATCATTTATATAGTAAGGTAATAAACACCTAAAACTATACTAATACACAGATTCAACACTGTCATACATTTAGCAGTCACACCTAAGCACAATTCTCAGAAGGGTTGCCTCCAATCCAAGGAGAGGACATGCATACCGAGTTAGCCATGATTGTCTTGTCCCCTGTAGCAGGATAAAGAACAATACACGTGTTGAGTGTCTTCTGGACTTTACTTCAAGCCATGTGATACTGACAGCTTCATTAACACATGCAGATACTTATATACAGTAGAGCCCCAACTTTCGCGATAACCACTTTCGCGATTCTCTGTTTCGCAGTATCTTGTGTCCGGCGATATTTAAACTTCCCTCTCTACCCGCAAGCTGAGCGGTAACTATTTTCCGCCATCTTGGATGACGTCACGGTGTTTTCGTCACAGTCTACCGCTTCCTGCCATTGTGTTCATACCTGTTTTTATGGTCGTGCTACCTTGACTCTTCTGGTTACCTGCTACAGAGGCGAATTCTCATGAACTATGGCCACATGTGCGCCTGGTGGTGCGGGGGGCACCCCTAGTGATACCAGCAAAGAAAGCAAGAGCCCAGGACCTCCAAAATTAGGAGGGAAAGTTAAAAGGCGTGAGTACAGAGTTGGTGTGAAAAAGCGGCAGTATGATAATGAAATGAAAACTAAAATAATGCAGCAGATTGACCAAGGTGCTAGAAATGTGGAGATTTGTCATATGTACAATGTCCCCGAATCTACAGTGCATAGTATGAGGAAGCAGAATAGTGAAATCAAGAAAAATCTGGCTCTAGCAAAGAAATATTTTACCCCTAGTGGTGTGGGGAACCATTCTGGGGGCGAGAGAAGCGTGAAAACTGTTACTGATTATAACAAGGTGATGATAGTTTTAGAACATTATCTATTGAGGTGGATAAATCGACGAAATGATGAAGGTGCTAGCGTAACTGGGTCCCAGATTCAGGACCAAGCCCATGTTCTGTACAATGCTGTAATCAAGAAAATGAATCTTAAAATTCCCCCACCCTTCACTGCATCCTGTGGTTGGCTTCATCGTTTTAAGAATAGGGTGAAGGTGAAATATGCTGTTTATCAGGGTGAGGCCCAGTCTGCAGACGAATCTGCTGCCTCTAGCTTCCCTGCAGTAGCCCAACAACTGATAAAAGATGGCAACTATTCCTTGGCGCAAATATATAACGCTGATGAAACTGGCGTATACTGGAAAAGATCACCAAAGTCCACGTTTATTTCTGTCTCTGAAAAGCAAGCTCGTGGAGTAAAAATGGCCAAAGACCGATTTATTGCACTGCTAACTGCTAATGCTGATGGAACACAGAATGAAACCCCTAATTCTGTATCACTCTAAGCACCCTCGCCCCTACAAAAATGCAAACATGGACAAACTTAAGGGCTACATATGGAGGTCAAATGCCAAGGGGTACATGACCTCTGCTTTATCACTGGACTGGTTTGATAACTGTTTCGTGCCAGAGACAAAAGCGCTCTGCCAGGCTAACAATTTGGATTTCCGTGTGTTGTTGTTCATGGATAATGCACCAGGGCATGCACGTTTCCTTGTAGGCCGCCATCCATCGGTACAAGTAGTTTTTATGCCCCCAAATACAACATCAAGGATTCAGCCCATGGACCAGGAAGTAATTGCCAACACTAAATTACTGTTTTATCAAGACGTGCACGGGAGAATGAGAAAGGCAACAGACAGCCAGGCGGAACTTCAGGAGCTTCAGGAACTTCAGGACCTTGGAGCAGATGATCATGCACCTTCATCACCATCCTCAAATTGCGAAAGTGACTGTGATGACCTTGCTAGCACCTCTACATCATCTGACACAGTCACAGTAAAACAATTCTGGCGCCAGTTTAACATCCGGCTGGCAGTTGAGGCTTGGGAAACTCTCACAATCGCCATCCTAAAACATGCATGGAAACCGCTACTCCCACAGATGATCGCTGCCCAGGGAGACAAGCAGCAGACCGAGCAGTTGTTGGCAGAGACGGTTGAGGTGGTACGGCAGGTTAGAGGCCCAGGGTTTGCCGATGTTACAAGGGAGGAAATGCTGGAGTTAGTCGACTACAACCAAGAAAATAATATTGAAGACCTGCTGGAGGAGGACAACATGGAAGGGGACCATATCGAGCAACCTGAACAACAACAACAACAACTTCAGCAAGATCGTTCACCATCAACCGCCATACTGTCAACATTGTTACTTAACTTTGAGTCCTTGACTGAACAGATAGAGCCCTTAGCCATCAAGCACCTCATACTTGTATATTTGGTAAGTATTACTACATTCATACAGTGTAAGGAATTTTTATTTGATGTACAATTGTATTTCATAATAGAATGTATTTGTTTGTCAGATTTATATGGAGATATAGCTATTTTATGGATAGCTCCAGAACCGATTATTATTTTTTCCATAAGGTCAATGCCCCCACTTTCGCGGTTTTCACTTTTGCGCCGATTTTTTGGCACCAATTAGGCGCGAAAGTTGAGGCTCTACTGTAGAACTCTGTGAGAACCCATTTACATGGCCCAGTACATGGTGCAGTGAGTAACCGGCTTGTGGACAGATGCTTTCTCAGTGTTTTCGTTTGACAACACAACAACCCCTGTACAAGCCAAGGAGCTTTTCTTGTGGGAGTACAGTGATGTCTTAATGACAAAGGAGGACCTGCAGTCATCTTCACTACACCCTATGAAAGGACCACCAATGTGGATACACCTTCGGGAGGATATGTCACCATTTGCCATCTATACACTCTGGCAGATACCGCTTGCTTTCTGGGATGCTGTGCAGCAGGAACTGCAGTCGATGGTAGCCCAGGGAATCATTGCACCTGCAGGTGATGACCTGTCAACTTGCTGCCACCCACTTGTCACAGTCCAGAAGACCAATGGTAACTACAGACCTCTCTCACCTCAACAGGCAGGTCTCTTGCCCTGCCCACCCCTCTCCAATGCCATTTTGTTGCCATCAGAAGTGTTGATCCTCAGGTTCAGTGCAGGCAATCCCCGCTTAACGAACGGGTTACGTTCCTAAAAAAACGTTCGTTAAGCGAATTTTTGTTAAGTGAACCAATTATAACAAATTTGACCCCTGACTTGAACTTCCATTGAGAGTAAACAAAGCGAGAGTGCATCAGTAAAAAGTTTAATGAAAGTAAAAATTATAAAGTTAAACATTTAAGCAGTTTACAGTACCCTCCCGAGTTTAGCGCTATCCGAGTTTCGTGATCCTCGAGTTTGGCGCTTAGTCCTAAATTCTTACCATCTCGAGTTTGGCGCTGTATCGCCCCAAGTTTCGCGCTGCTTTGACAAGTATCGGTCGCGTTTACTTCCGGGCGGCGTCACGTATGCTGCCCCAAGACTCCTGCAGTTGGCTGACTGAGCTGACCACGTGTGCAGGCGTCCTTAG
The DNA here is from genome assembly GCF_017591435.1 of Portunus trituberculatus. Classification (NCBI taxonomy): domain Eukaryota; kingdom Metazoa; phylum Arthropoda; class Malacostraca; order Decapoda; family Portunidae; genus Portunus; species Portunus trituberculatus. The sequence continues at coordinate 23,226,563 of NC_059285.1, forward strand.
CCCTCTTCCACCAGCATCTTGATAGTTCTTATATGCAAGCTAATTAATTGTGATGTCAGGAAATAAAAGAGGCACTGCAGCATGTGGCTCGAAGAAACCTACTTTGGCAAAAGGAAGCAGGCCAGAGAGGCAGGGTAAGAAGAAAAGACTGTTAAACATGAAGGAAAAAGGCGAAGTGTTGGATAAGCTTGATGCTGGAATGAGACCTGTTGCCGTTGCAAACTTGTTCAACATTAGTGAGTCTACTGTTAGAGGAATAAGAGCGAAACGTGAGGAAATAAAACGTTTCCTGAAAGACGCTCGAGGGAGCTCTGTGATTCAAGTTGCTCACATCACGCATCCTACAAGCAAGTTGATGGTAACAACAGAACACTATTTGAAGAAATATATTGTTGACAAAAATGACCGAAATGTGTGCATATCTTCTGGTAAGGTAAGACAGAAGGCAAGAGAAATATATGCTGCAGTGGCACGTAAGTTAAACATTGACAATCTTCCACCTTTCTCTGCTAGTAATGGCTGGTTCTCAAGGTTCAAAAAAAGACACTCGTTCAAGAGGGCACGATGTCTGGGTGAAGCAGCAGACACATCTACAGAAGAGGTGGAAAGTTTCATTGGTGTCTTGAAACAGATGACTGAGGACGGCGGTTACGATCTCCGTCAAATATTCAACGCCGATGAAACGAATTTGAAGACTTTGCGCTAGCGGACCATGCCCCAGAGTGAGATTATGTGCTGTTAGAGTTCTTATTATTTCTTTTCTCTTTTTGTTCTTTTCAATAAAGTGTGTATCCCAGTTTTTTTCGTATTAACAAGAGCATTCTTCACTGAAACTGAATACACCCACCAATTTATCGGTATTTTGAAATAAGGGAGTAAAGTGGGGAGGAAAAAAAATCAGCTTCGTCCCGGGCCAGAATGAATATGCGTTTTTACATTGTTTTCAATACCCCAAGTTTAGCGATCCTCGAGTTTGGCGCTATATCTTAAGAAGAAAGCAAGTGCTAAACTCGGGAGGGTACTGTAATTATGATGTACACTAATGTATGTATGTAAATAACTTTATGGTTGATGATCTTAAATTTATGAAGGGAGGGAGTCTTCTTCTTGGGGGTAGGTTAGGGCCGTGCAGGCTGTGTGTCACAGCCTCTAGTGCCCCAAAGGTGCAGTATGTGGTGGTGAGGCCTGCAGGCGACACTGAGACACAACAGGGTAGGAAGAGTGGAAAGACACTAGCCGGCAACTTGTGGGATGTCAACAAACGGTGCATCATTGTACCACATACAAAACTTATGTACCATTTAAGCATCTTATTTTACAACAAATTATAAGTAGTAGTGCAAATATTACTTACATATTCAGTCAGAATCTGATGAGTAGCTAATGCCCATGACGTCTGGTGAGACGGCAGCTGGTGAGTCTTGGTCATGGGGGAACGAAGTGGACGCCACAGGAGAGGAGGGGGTGTATGACCTTGAAAAGATGGACTGAACAATATCTCTTGAGAGTGATGGTGTTGGTGACACTGATGATTTGGTGGAAGGAGTGGATGGCTTGAAGTAAGACTCGATTGATGGTTTTGTGGCCTTGCGTCTCTTTGCAGCCAATATTTCTCTGTAACAACTGAGTGCTTTTTCTATCTCATGGGCTGCAGTAGAACTCCTGGCAGAATTTGGATCCACTTTCAATGAATCAATGGCACTCTCTATTTTGCGAAAGAATTCTTGAAAAAAATGAATTGTTAGCACTCGTTCTTTCTCAGGTTCGGTTGATTCCTGGTGAGCTCACTCCATTAACATTTCCTCAAGTTCTTCGTTAGTCAGGGGTTGCCTGTGGCTGTCCAGCAACTCTTGAACATCTTCATCCATCTCCTCAAAGCCAGCATGGTGTGACAGCCGAACAATGTCTTTATGGAGATCGGTGACACTGACAGACGAATCCAGTAAAGGTAGCAACCACTTCTGGCCAAACTTTACTCCAGGCTGCATTCATAATTTTGTTATTCACCTCATTCCATGCAACTGTGATGTTATCAATCCTTTTCTTGATGTTATAATTGCGCTAGTATTGCTGGATGGTGAGTTCAGGATTGCTGTCCAGTGCCTGCACCAGCTGAGCCATAGTACATTGCTGGTAATAAGCCTTATAGGTGGCGATGACAGTCTGATCCGTGGGCTGGATTAAGGATGTAGTATTTGTTGGCAAAAAAAGGACCTCTATGTTATCAGCCCAATCTTCCATGGCACGTGGGTGGCTTGGTGCATTATTAATGAGCAGCAGGAATTGGTTGGCTATTTTATTTGCTGCTGCATATTCTTTTAATGTTGGTGAGAGATGCTCACACACATAATCTTGGCAAAGGGACGAAGTGAGCCAGGCCTTCTTATTTGATTTCCAAATAACTGGAAGGTGTGCCTTTTTTTTTTTTTTTTTTTTTTTTTTTTACATTACAAGGGCACTGGCCAAGGGAAAACAAAGTGTTGGAAAAAAAAAATCCCGCTGGTTGCCAGGCCCTGTTGAGAGGAAAGTAGGAGAAAGAGAAAAAACAAAAAAATCTAAAAGGAGGGTCCAGTTAACGTAAGAGGTGTCTTGACACTCCTCTTTTGAAAGAGTTTAAGTCATAGGCAGGTGGAAATACAGACACAGGTAGAGAGTTCCAGAGTTTACCAGTGTAGGGAATGAAGGAGTGAAGATACTGGTTAACTCTTGCATTAGGAAGATGGACAGAATAGGGATGAGAAGAAGTAGAGAGTCTTGTGCAGCGAGGCCGCAGGAGGGGAAGGTAAGCAGTTAGCAAGTTCAGAAGAGCAGACAGCATGAAAACAGCGGTAGAAGACAGATAAAGATGCAACATTGCGGCGGTGACTTAAAGAATCAAGACAGTCAGTTAGAGGAGAAGAGTTGATAAGACGAAAAGCTTTAGATTCCACCTTGTTTAGTAAAGCTGTGTGTGGATCCCCAGACATGAGAGCCATACTCCATACACGGGCGGATAAGGCCCTGTACATAGCAAGCAGCTGGGAGGGAGAGAAAATGGACGAAGACGCCACAGGACACCTAACTTCTTGGAAGCTGATTTAGCAAGAGTAGAGATGTGAAATTTCCAGTTTAGATTTTTAGTGAAGGATAGACCGAGTGTGTTTAATGTAGAGGAGAGGGAAGTTGAGTGTTATTGAAGAAGAGAGGATAGTTGTCTGGAAGGTTATGTCGAGTAGATAGTTGTAGAAATTGAGTTTTGAGGCATTGAACAAAACCAGGTTTTCTCTGCCCCAATCAGAAACAAGTGAAAGATCAGAAGTTAGGCGTCCTATAGCATCTCGCCTTGAGTCATTTAATTGTTGTTGGGTTGGGCGTCTGTTGAACGCTGTTGAATAATGCAAGGTGGTATCATCAGCATAGGAGTGGATAGGGCATTGAGTCAGATTTAGGAGATCATTGATGAATAATAGAAAGAGAGTGGGTGATAGGACAGAACCCTGTGGAACACCACTGTTGATAGTTTTAGGGGAAGAACAGTGACCGTCTACTACAGCAGCAATAGAACGATCGGAAAGGAAACTGGAGATGAAGGTACAGAGAGAAGGATAGAATCCGTAGGAGGGTAGTTTAGAAATTAAAGATTTGTGCCAGACTCTATCGAAGGCTTTCGATATGTCAAGGCCGACAGCAAAGGTTTCACCGAAGTCCCTAAAAGAGGATGACCAAGATTCAGTTAGGAAAGTAAGCCCTTCAGTGCCCTAGGGTTCTCTTACTGGTAAATAACGAGAGGTTTCAGCTTTAGGTCACCCTCAGCATTACCCCTGAGTGTGAGAATTAGCCGATCCTTGGCTGCCTTAAATCCTGGAGCTTTCTTTTCTTCCTGGGAGATGAAGGTTTTTGATGACATTTTTTTCCATTTTTTCAATACAGGCCAATTTCATCTAGATTAATTATCTGTTTACTACAATAGCCACCATTAGAGATTTGCTGCTTCAAGACAGACAAAGATGCATCAGCAGCAGGATGATCGGCACTGGCAGACTCACTTGTTATCTGTATGTTGTGTAAACCAGCTCGCTTATGGAAGGGATCAAACCACCCCTTGCTTGCACCAAAGGGAGTCTTTGCTTTTTCCTCCTCAGGTAATTGTGCTTGGATATCTTCCCAGAGTGAGTGTGCCTTGCCAGTGATGAGCGCTGTAGATACAGCCATGCGGCGACGTACCTGGTCATTAATCCACATTTCCAAAAGACTTTCCATTTTATTCATTGCAGAGTCACGAGTACGGGTGGTTCTTTTCGCTTGTAAGGAAGATAGTGTCTCACCAGCCTTCTTGATAGAGTCTGCTGACTTGAAAATTGTAGACACAGTAGATAAAGCTAAGCCATGGTGACGAGCAATGCTACTAGTTTTCTTGCCTCTCGTGTCTCTGATAGCTTCACTTCGAGAGTAAGAGACTTCCTTTTCTTCTTAGCAACGCTAGGCAACATTGCAGGGCTGGTTGCAGGGCGTTCTGGTGGCATGTTGAGCATGAGATGACAAGCTGGTGCTGGAACTTGTTTTTGTTTTGAACCAAGAGCGGGGAAGGGAAGGGGAGCGAGTGGTGCGCGTTTTGTCCACGAGAGGCGCTGGTGTATTCAAAAGCCTGTCGGCTTGTGTGATACGGAAAAATACCTGGATGAAATTTTGTTATAGCGAGTTTGGTGTTCATTAAACGAGCAGATGGTAGTAAAATTAAACATTCATTGCAGCGAAATTTCGTTGTGTGAACCTTCATTAAGTAGGGGTTGCCTGTACTTCACTACAGTAAATGCCCTGCTGGGATACTGGCAGGTCGAGATGGCTGAGGAAGATCATGCGCTCACTACATTTATTACGCCATATGGACTCTTCAAATACTTACGTGGTCCTATGGGATTTGCAGCAATGGGAGATACCTTCTGTCTACGAGGAGACATGGCTCTACAAGGTGTCTCCAACTGCATAAAGATGGTGGATGATATTTTTGTTCACTATCATGAGTTTTTACCACATCTCCATAATGTTAACACTATTCTTACCAGGTGTCAGGAGAACGGCATTACACTTAACCCTTAACTTCCGGGGATTAAAATATTTTTTCCTGTCTAATGACGGGGAAAAATGGTACACCTAAAAATTGTCAGAACACAGTTTGAATACTGATAATTATTTTCTCTGTGTTATTCTGAATACAATGATGTACTTTCCAGCTCGATATGACGTCTGAGAGTTTAGTTATTGCCTTATCAAAGTTTCCTCCTCCGGCACGGTGTGACCAGTCAAGAGGAAACAGCCCGAGAGCGACGCTCTCTCTCTCTCTCTCTCTCTCTCTCTCTCTCTCTCTCTCTCTCTCTCTCTCTCTCTCTCTCTCTCTCTCTCTCTCTCTCTCTGTGTGTGTGAGAGAGAGAGAGAGAGAGAGAGAGAGAGAGAGAGAGAGAAGAGAGAGAGAGAGGAGGAAGGAAGGACATATTATCACTGATTTCTGAGACACGTGTGTGTGTGTGTGTGTGTGTGTGTGTGTGTGTGTGTGTGTGTGTGTGTGTGTGTGTGTGTGTGTGTGTGTATATCACTGATTTCTGAGACACGTGTGTGTGTGTGTGTGTGTGTGTGTGTGTGTGTGTGTGTGTGTGTGTGTGTGTGTGTGTGTTACTCTCTCTTCTCTCTCTCTCTCTCTCTCTCTCTCTCTGACAAGTGTTGATGTGTGTAGGCCCGCGTGTGACTCAGATGAGTTACCTCAAAGCTTTTCTCGAATGACTCATAAGAAGCGTGACGGCTATGAACGTCAGGAGTTCATTTCTTGTGATGTTTTTCCACTCTTTCTCGTGAGAGCTATGGGGCACATCATCATCATCTGCTGTTTCTTCATCATGAAAAGTGTTGCTCTCACTCACTATATGGTCCAAGAAAGCATCACTGAGAAACGCCATGAAATAGTCACAATTGTGTTGCACAGGAGGGAATTCAGCTGTTATGCCAGGAGACACAGATAAATCAGGCATAACTGGGAAAAATCATCATTGAATTCCTCCATTGAAAGACAGGTCGGGGTCTCGCGCCACCTCTGCCACGCCCCTTGATCGTCTCCCCAGAACGCGAGGAGCACGCGCATGCCTCGTCTCCTAGAAACACTCTGTGTCCTTGACACATTATCTGGAGTCTGTTCTTCATCATTATTGCCTTCACTGTCACTTATACTGTGTAAGAGTCTCTGTCTCTCTGTCTGTTCTCCTGAGAAAGCAGGTGAATGATGCTCTACATCCGTGTCCTCACTACTAGTCTCTTCACTTTCCCCAGTTTCTTCTTCTATATATTCACTGTCACTTTCTTCTAGCTCAGAACCACTGCTAAGTAAAGGGTTCTGCCTTGCTCCATGGTGATTTACAATCTGACCCGATCCTTCGCTGTTATCACTGACCTTTCTACCCAGCGCGTCACCGGAGTTGCCAAGTGTCGCCCATAAAACGGGAAAACAGTTCAGTTACCTCTAAAATTAGGAGCTCTTGTGGAAACACTTGTGTGGTAAAAGATGCCAGATACTTCTACTCACCATCCGCCTCAAGAGAGCGCGCGAGAGACTTAAAATTACGCTGGGAAAAATCTTGATTACTGGGACGAATCCTGTCACTTCGGACGTTCTGACGCAAACGTTTATATACGACTGCCGGAAGTTAAGGGTTAATGCTGACAAGTTCATTCTCACTGAGCCCAAGGTGAAGTTTTGTGGATTCGTGCTATCATCTGAAGGTATCAGTGCTGATCCAGACAAAGTTCATGCCATAACCGACTTTGCAATTCTGGCCAACATCACTGATCTTTGATCCTTCATGGGCCTTGTCAACCTGCTGGCTGAATTCTCACCTGAAATCTCTGCAGCAGCACAGCTACTTTGACCACTGCTGAGCCCATGATGCACGTTTGTGTGGACCACTGATCATGATGTTGCCTTTCATCATGTGAAAGCGGCATTGACCAGCCCACCACAGCTGGCAATGTTTGACTCACACCTACCCACCACTCTCATGATGGATGCCTCTCGTCTCCATGGCGTTGGCTATGCCCTCTTGCAAGATCATGGCGGTGGCCTTTTCTGTCTCGTTCAGTGTGGCTCACACTTCTTATCAGACACAGAAACGTGTTACGCCATGATAGAAGTTGAAATGCTGGCAACGGTATGGGCATTGCAGAAATGTAGTTTTTTACCTGCAGTGTCTGCATCACTTCGAACATGTCACTGATCATTGTCCACTGATCCTTAGACTGAACCACTACACCCTTGACGCTGTGGAAAATCCACGACTTCAACTTCTCAATGAAAAGTTGTCACCATTTCTTCATAGCAAAATGGCAGCCAGACAAGACCCTCTGCTTACCTGATGCACTATCCTGTCACCCTGTTGCCTCCCCTACTGAAGACGACAACATAGTAGCAGACATCTTTGTGAAGCATGCCATCACACTCAGGGCCATGTGAACCCTGACTGAGCATCAAGAACACTCTTCATCGGCAGACCTGAAAATGGAAGAACTGTTGCAGACAATGTGATCCGACAACATGTACCAGCACCTTCTTGAATGTGTGCATCATGGATTCCCATGCAGCAGGTATGATCTCCATTCTACCCTCTTACCACATGGGAAACTTTGGGAAGAACTGTACTGTGATGGTGACATAGTACTGTACAGCCCACAAGTTGTTGTACCTGCAGTTCTCCGCAAGACAGTCCTCATGAGTCTGCATGACAGCCACCAGGGAGTCGAAACCACTAGGCTCCATGCTTAATGGCTTGGCATAAACTCCGACATCAAGAATGTTGTGACTTTCTCTGATACCTGCCAGACGCTGCTCCCAAGCCAACAACAAGTGGAATGCCATAATGATGACCGACCTTCCAATCGTTTTGAATCTGTATCTGCTGACTTTTCATTGTAGCTAGAAAGGCCTTTCTTGTCATAGCAGACAGGTTATCAGGATGCGGCAGTGACACAACCACTGCCACTACCGTTCGACAGTTTAGCAAATTCTTCACAAGTTCAGGAGTTCCCGTATGCCTTAGGATTGATGGAAGGCCCCAGTTTACGAGCTGAGAATTTGCTGACTTCTTGCAGTGCTGGGGCGTCTGGCATATGATCACTTCACTCCACTTCCCGCTAGCCAATGGTCATGCTGAGGCATCTGTCAAGGTTGAAAAGCACCTTATCATGAAGGCTGCTACATCAACATTGACTGTGAAGCTTTCAACTACAGAATATTGGACCTGAGGAACACCCCAAACCAAACTGGACTCTCTCCTGCACAAATGCTCTACAGTCAATCCCTCTGCATCTGTGTGTTGGCCCACCCTGCAGCTTACAAGATGGAATGGCAACCGGATAAGAAGGACTGTGACCTACATACAACACAGCGGAAGCAGGAAGTTGCTTCCCGCTACAACCAGCATGCCCGCTTGCTGTCTGTCCTTGCTATTAATCCCTTCACTACGGTGACGCCTATGTGGGCATCATGAAGGCCCAGTAGCAAATACGGTGACGCCTACGTAGACGTCATATTTCTTTTCTGAGCTTTCTTCAGTTCAGTTGTCCCGTATAGTGTGTTGGATACCAACTACACACGCCGTATGCTGTCCTTGAAATCCTAGTGCTCCTCCCACCATCCTTGCCTCCACCAATCACTAAAGATAAGCTACATGTGTCCTGCCTTGTGTCTAAAATTATCCAATGGCATAGACTGTTTCCATCTCTCTCTCTCTCTCTCTCTCTCTCTCTCTCTCTCTCTCTCTCTCTCTCTCTCTCTCTCTCTCTCTCTCTCTCTCCCTTTCTCCCATCTCCTTCCTCCTCCCCTCTCCTCTCGAAAGATAAGTTACATGAGTCCCGCCTTGTAACATCTGTGAAAACACACACACACACACACACACACACACACACACACACACACACACACACACACACACACACACACACACACACACACTCATACACACACCTTTAAATTACAGACCGGTATCACTAACTAGTGTAATATGCAAGATGTGTGAAAGAATAATAAAGAAACAATGGATCGAGTTCCTTGAAGACAACAAATTAATATCAAATAGCCAATTTGGTTTTAGAAAAGGACGGTCTTGTGTAACTAATTTATTGAGTTTCTATTCTAGAATAGTTGATAGAGTACAAGAGAGAGAGGATGGGTTGACTGCATCTACTTGGATTTAAAAAAGGCGTTTGACAAAGTGCCACACGCAAGATTACTGTGGAAGTTAGAGGAGAAGGGTGGCTTAAAAGGAAGCACATTGAGATGGATAGAAAATTATTTGAGGGGGAGAGAAATAAGGACGGTAGTTAAAGATATGAAGTCCAAGTGGAGAGCAGTAGAAAGCGGAGTGCCACAGGGTCAGTATTGGCACCAATACTTTTCCTCATTTATATTAACGACATGCCAGAAGGAGTGAACAGCTACATAAATTTGTTTATGGATGATACGAAACTGTGCAGAGTTATAAAGCAAAAGGAGGATTGTGAAATACTGCAAGAAGACCTAAATAAGATCTGGGAATGGAGTAAGAAGTGAGAAATGGAATTCAATGTGAACAAAAGCCATGTCATGGAAATGGGAAAGAGTGAAAGACGACCTGTGGGAATCTATAAGATGGGAGATGGTGTAGAACTGGAGAAAGTAAAAAGGAAAAGGACTTAGGAGTGACGATGGAAGAAAACAATCAACCAGTAAGCCATATTGATAGAATTTTTAGAGAAACATATAATTTGCTGAGGAATATTGGAGTAGCATTTCACTACATGGACAAAGAAATGATGAAGAAATTGATAAATACTATAATAAGACCTAGATTGGAATATGCAGGAGTAGTGTGGACCCTTCATAAAAGAAACACATAAGAAAATTGGAGAGGCTACAAAAAATGGCTACAAGAATGGTCCCAGAACTTGAAGGGATGACATATGAGGAGAGACTAAAGGCTATGGATCTACCAACCTTGGAACAAAGAAGGGAGAGAGGAGACCTGATACAAGTCTATAAATTGATCAACGGAATGGACCAAGTGGATAATGAGAAACTGATCTTGAGAGAAGAATATGACATCCGAAGCACAAGATCGCATAGTAAAAAGCTGAGAAAGGGAAGATGTCTGAGAGATATTAAAAAATATAGTTTCCTGCAGAGATGTATTGAGACGTGGAACAGTTTAGATGAAGAAGTAGTGTCTGCAAAGAGTGTGCACACTTTTAAAGTAAGATTGGATAAGTGTAGATATGGAGACGGGGCCACACGAGCATAAAGCCCAGGCCCTGTAAAACTACAACTAGGTAAATACAACTAGGTAAATACACACACACACACACACACACACACACACACACACACACGGCCCGGTAGCTCAGTGGTTAGAGCGCTGGCATCACAAGCCAGATGACCAGGGTTCGATTCCCCAGCCAGGTGGAGATATTTGGGTGTGTCCTTTCACCTAGCAGTGAGTAGGTGCGGGATGTAAATCGAGGAGTTGTGACCTTGTTGTCCCGGTGTGTGGTGTGTGCCTGGTCTCAGACCTATCCCAAGATCGGAAATAATGAGCTCTGAGCTCATTCCGTAGGGTAACGTCTGGCTCTCTCGTCAGAGACTGCAGCAGATCAAACAGTGAATTACACACGCACACACACACACACACACACACACACACACACACACACACACACACACACACACACACACCCGGTAGCTCAGTGGTTAGAGCGCTGGCTTCACAAGCCAGAAGACCTGGGTTCGATTCCCCGGCCGGGTGGAGATATTTGGGTGTGTCTCCTTTCACGTAGCCCTGTTCACCTAGCAGTGAGTAGGTACGGGATGTAAATCAAGAGTTGTGACCTTGTTGTCCCGGTGTGTGTGTGTGCCTGGTCTCAGGCCTATCCAAGATCGGAAATAATGAGCTCTGAGCTGTTCCGTAAGGTAACGCCTGGCTGTCTCGCCAGGACTGCAGCAGATCAAACATTGAAACACACACACACACACACACACACACACACACACACACACACACACACACACACACACACACACACACACACACACACAACAAAACAACAAATTTTCTAATCTCTCTCTCTCTCTCTCTCTCTCTCTCTCTCTCTCTCTCTCTCTCTCTCTTTCTCCGAAGAGAGAAGTGTCCACTTTCCTCTTCGAAGGCGATATAGTGACTAAAAAATAGCAGCATAATACGCAAAGACGACAAGTATGACAAGGTTGCACGAGTTTCCTGCGCTCGGGCGCGCGGCACTACCACTCATATATCATACAGGCGGGCTTTTTTAACATCCGGCGCGAAGGGGTTAATGAGCAGGTTTGCCTTCAGAACCCTAGGACCAAGTGCTGGGATCAGGTTGGCACAATGATGCCGTATCATGAACCGCGTTAGTGTGATATCAGCCTGCCATGTGGTTTAGTCTTGCGTAGGAACCGTCGTTTCTTACATCCAGACATTGTCCCTGTGGACCCCTTGAGAGATACCCTTGGGACCCCAGACCCATCATCACTTCGAAGTTTTAGGTGCCTCCGTGATATACAAGACGGTAGTTGCTGAGTCATTTCAAGACTTCACTATGAACTTGGTGGGAGTGGGAGGTGTAGGAATATTACTTAGTTAGTAAGGTAGGAAAACACCTAACACTATACTAATACACAGATTCTACACTCATACATCTGGCAGCCACACCTACCGACAATCTTCAGAAGGGTTGCACTGAAACCGAGGAGAGGACAACACACACTGAGTTAGACATGATTCTTTTGTCTGAATGTAGGCAAACTTCCAGCAAGAAGGAAAGGTAGAAGTCGATAGACATAGTTGATAGAGTTTGGCCAGGCAAGGTGCAAGCATGGAAGCATAGTTTTCGAGAACAATAGGAGGGACTACATCAGGTCTTTAAACCTTCTGAGGGTTTAGGCCAGTGAGGGCATGGAAGACATCAGAGGTGGGCGCGTTACTGGATATCGGGTAGTCCGGTACCGCTCCTCTGGACCTCAAAATGCAGATAGTCCGTACCTGTACTTCGGTGCCTAAAATTTTTTTCCTCTATCTGGTACCGCACCTCCGCATCTCCGGTACTGTACCCAAAACTAGTAAAGCGCGCCCGAAAAATCTAGTCCGTACTTCAAAAAATAAAACAAGATACAAGTCAATAATACATAAGAGCTCCATACACACACACACACACACACACACACACACACACACACACACACACACACACACACACACACACGGGGATTTTAGAACTCAACGATTACTTGAGGGACAAGAACCCAGATATTGTGGGTCTTACTGAAACAAAACTGAGAGAGGGAGAAGACCTGATGATGGTTGGAGAAGGGAAATATAATGTTTGGAAAAGAAATAGAGTAGGTAAGATGGGAGGAGGAGTGATGTTGCTGGTTAAAAAAGATATAAAGGTGGATCAAGTGAAAGAAGGTATGGGAAAGGCAGAAGTGCTAAAGATCAGGGCAGAAACTAATGAAGGAAAAAAGAGGCACTACATAGTGGTGTACGTACCACCTAAGACAAATGCATGGTCAGTACAGGAATATGAAGAAATGATAAGTGATACAGGAACATGTCTGGAAGAAATGTTGGGTGGCTGTGAACGAACTATAATGATGGGAGATTTTAATTGTAAAGAGGTGTGTTGGGAGGACTGGTCAATGGAGGGATCAGAGACAACATGGGAAATACACTATTGACACTGGCAATGGAAAATGTGTTAACTCAGTGGGTCAAAGAAGATACTAGGTTTGGAGGAGAGGGAGCATCGTCAAGACTGGACTTGGTCTTTAGTACAGAGCCAATGGTCATTGAGGAGATGAGGGTGGAGTGCCCTTTAGCAAAGAGTGATCATGCAGTTTTGGAGTTCAAGGTGATAGATGAAGAGAAATCTAGAAGAAATGAAGAATATAAAGTGGGAAGATGGAATTATGCCAAGACAGATTTTGGAAACCTAAAGAAATTCTTTCAAGAGACAAATTGGATGAAATTCAAGAGTGCTAAGGAGCAAATGAAAAGTGGAAGGAATTTATAAAAATATACAAAGAAGGTGAGAAAAATTTGTACCAATAAGACAACATAGAGAAGTTGGAAAGCAGGACTGGTTTAACGATAGATGTGAAAAGGCTAGAACAAGAAAAGAGGATGCATGGAAGAGGTGGAGAAGGAAAAGACGGATTAAGCAGTGGGAAAGTTACAAAAGAGCAAGAAATGAATATGTGTTGATTAGAAGAGAAGAAAGAAAGAAACAAGAAAAGGATATAATTGATAAATGTAAAGACCAACCAAGGCTTTTTTACAGACATGTGAACAACAACATCAAAAATAGAGAAAGTATTGAAAGTTTAGAAGTAAATGGAGTATGCAGTGAGGATCCCAGGGAAATGGCAGAGGCTATGAATGGATGCTTTCGGAAGGTATTCACAAATGAGACTGCTTTTGACAAACCACTGGTAATGGAACAGAAAGGGATTATGAAGGAGTTTCAAGTAACTGTGGAGGAGATCAAGAACATGATGGGGAGTTTAGAAGTGAGAAAAGCTGTGGGACCTGATGGGGTATCAGGATGGATTTTAAGAGAATGCAGGAGCAACTGGCAGAAAAAGTTTGTGAAGTAATTGATGCCTCATTAAGGGAAGGTGTAGTGCCCCAAGACTGGAAAAGAGCTAACATTGTCCCAATTTATAAATCAGGTAACAAGAGAGACCCATTGAACTATAGACCAGTGTCACTTACAAGTGTGGTAGCTAAGATGTGTGAGAGGGTGGTGAAGAATAGATGGACAGACTTCTTGGAGAAAATGACATACTTTGTGAGTGTCAATTTGGTTTTAGAAAAGGGCGTTCATGCACGACAAACCTGATATGTTACTATTCGAGGGTGATAGATGTAATACAGGAAAGAGATGGTTGGGCTGATGGAATATATCTGGATTTAAAAAAGGCCTTTGATAAGGTACCACACGGAGACTGATCTGGAAACTTGAAATGGTAGGAGGAGTGCATGGCAGTTTACTAAAATGGATGGAAGACTTTTGGTAGGAAGAGAAATGAGAACAATAATTAAGGACAGACCATCAGAATGGGGCTTGGTGGAGAGTGGAGTTCCACAGGGATCAGTGTTGGCACCAGTAATGTTCGCGGTCTACATAAATGACATGGTGGATGGGGTGTCCAGTTATGTGAGCCTATTTGCAGACGATGCAAAATTGTTAAGAAAAGTGAGATGTGACAAAGATTGCGAACTACTCCAGGAAGACTTGGACAGAATATGGAAATGGAGCTGTACATGGCAAATGGAGTTCAACACGACAAAATGCAAGAAATTAGAGTTTGGCAAGAGTGAAAGAAGAATCAGGAGTATGTACAAGATAGGAAATGAAGACATAAAACCAGTCATGAAGAAAAGACCTTGGGGTGACAATTACCAATGACCTATCGCCAGAGAGACATATAAACAAAATAATTGGAGAAGTATTGAACTTATTGAGGAACATAAGAGTGGCGTCAGATATTTAGATGAAGAAATGATGAAGAAAATAATTACTGCAATGATAAGACCAAGGCTTGAATATGCAACAATACAGTGGGCTCGAACTTAAAGAAACACATAAGGAAACTAGAGAAAGTACAGAGGGCTGCAACAAAAATGGTGCCTGACTTAAGAGATTTGACTTATGAAGACAGACTGAACAGAATGCAACTTCCGACCCTGGAAAACAGAAGAGAAAGGGGAGACCTGATAGCAATATACAGAGTGATGATTGGCATGGAAAAATGGATAGGGAAGATCTGTGTATGTGGAATGAAAGAATGTCGAGAGGGCATGGGAAAAAACTAAAAATGGCCACTTATAGGAGGGATGTGAAAAAATATAGCTTCCCTCATAGAAGGGTGGAAGCTTGGAATAGTTTAGACGTGGAAGTGGTCAACGCAAGGAATATTCATGATTTTAAGAAAAAGCTGGACATTAGTAGATATGGAGACGGGACAGTATGAGCATAGCTCTTTTCCCGTATGTTACAATTAGGTAAATACATACACACAACCCTGGAACAAAGAAGGGAGAGAGGAGACCTGATACAAGTTTTTAAATTGATCAACGGAATGGACCAAGTGGATAATGAGAAACTGATCCTGAGAGAAGAATATGACATTCGAAACACAAGATCGCATAGTAAAAAGCTCAGAAAAGGAAGATGTCTGAGAGATGTTAGAAAATATAGTTTCCCGCAGAGATGTATTGAGACGTGGAACAGTTTAAATGAAGAAATAGTGTCTGCAATAAGTGTGTATACTTTTAAAGTAAGATTGGATAAGTGTAGATATGGAGACGGGGCCACACGAGCATAAAGCCCAGGCCCTGTAAAACAACAACTAGGTGAATACAACTAGGTAAATACACACACACACACACAGGAAGGAGATAGTGATAAATGAAATGGAATGTGGGGAAGGAAAAACAGAAGTATTGTATATTAAGATGCATATTAATAAAAAAGAGATAATCATTGTAACATATGTGCCACCAAAAACAAATTCATAGACCAATCAAGAATATAAAGACATGATAGATGACACAATAAGGAGTCTAACGAGAATCGTTAAAGAAAGGAGAAAAGTGATATTAGTAGGAGATTTCAACTGTAAAGAAGTGGAATGGGAAAATTATGAAAGTGGTATGGGAGAAGAAGCTTGGAGAGAAAGATTCCTGAACCTAATGATAGACAATATGATGTACCAGAGAGTAAAGAAATGCACAAGATTCAGAGGAAACGATGAGCCGGCAAGATTGGACCTAGTTTTTACAAGGGGTATACAAATTAATGGTGATATAAGATATAAGTGCCCATTGGGAAAGCGTGACCATGCAATATTAGAAATAGATATAGAAGAGAGAAAGGAAGATAGAGATGATTCATACAAAGGAGACTGATTAGATTACAGAAAGGCTGATATTGAGAATCTCAAGAACTATTTTAAAAACGTAGACTGGGAGATGGAAAACTCAGAGACAATGCAAGATAAATATAACTTATTTTTGGAAATATACAAAACAGGAGTCAGGGAATGTCCCAAAATGTAGACCTAAAGAAGAAGGAAAGAAAGATTGGTTTAATGCAAGGTGTGCCAAGGCAAAGGAGAAAAGAGATGGAGCATGGAAAAGGTGGAGGAGAAATAGGAATCCAGCAAATAAGGAAAACTTCAAAGTAGCGAGAAATGAATATGTTAAGGTGAGGAAGGAAGAGGAAAAGAACTTCGAAAAAGACATTGTCGAAAAATGTAAGGAGCAACCAAAATTGTTCTATAGATTCATAAATGGAAAAAATTAGGCAAAAAGAAACAATAGAAAGGTTAAAAGGAGAGAACGGGATGGTGGAAGACCCAAAAAGTATGGCAGAACTATTAAATGAAAAATTCCAGGAGGTCTTTACTAAGAAATCCAAATTTGAGAAGCCACAGAATAATAGAGAGACAATCTATATGAAAGAGATTAAAGTAACAAAGCTTGAAATAAAAGAGTTAATGAAGGAACTGGATGAAGAGAAGGCAATGGGACCAGATGAAGTCTCAGACAGAATACTGAAAGAATGTAGGGAAGAACTAGCAAGTCCTATATACAACATCATAAAATGCTCAATAGAAAATGGAACAGTACCAGTAGAATGGAAAAGAACTGAGGTAGTTCTCATATATAAGAGCGGAAGGAAGGAAGAACCTTTAAATTACAGACTGGTATCACTAACTAGTGTAATATGCAAGATGTGTGAAAGAATAATAAAGAAACAATGGATCAAATTCCTTGAAGACAACAAATTAATATCAAATAGCCAATTTGGTTTTAGAAAAAGACAGTCTTGTGTAACTAATTTATTGAGTTTCTATTCTAGAATAGTTGATAGAGTACAAGAGAGAGAGGGATGGATTGACTGTATTTATTTGGATTTAAAAAAGGCGTTTGACAAAATGCCACATGCAAGATTACTGTGGAAGTTTAGAGAAGTGTAGCTTAAAAGGAAGCACATTGAGATGAATAGAATATTATTTGAGGGGAGAGAAATAAGGACGGTAGTTAAAGATATGAAGTCCAAGTGGAGAGCAGTAGAAAGCGGAGTGCCACAGGGGTCAGTATTGGCACCAATACTTTTCCTCATTTATATTAACGACATGCCAGAAGGAGTGAACAGCTACATAAATCTGTTTGCGGACGATACAAAACTGTGCAGAGTTATAAAGCAAAAGGAGGATTGTGAAATACTGCAAGAAGACCTAAATAAGATCTGAGAATGGAGTAAGAAGTGGGAAATGGAATTCAGTGTGAACAAAAGCCATGTCATGGAAATGGGAAAGAGTAAAAGATGACCTATGGGAATCTATAAGATGGGAAATGGAGTAGAACTGGACAAAGTCAAAAAGGAAAAGAACTTAGGACTGATGATGGAAGAAAACAATCAACCAGTAAGCCATATTGATAGAATTTTTAGAGAAACATATAATTTGCTAAGGAATAATGGAGTAGCATTTCACTACATGGACAAAGAAATGATGAAGAAATTGATAAGTACTATAATAAGACCCAGATTGAAATATGTAGGAGTAGTGTGGACCCCTCATAAAAAGAAACACATAAAGAAATTGGAGAGGCTACAAAAAATAGCTACAAGAATGGTTCCAGAATTAGAAGGGATGACATATGAGGAGAGACTAAAGGCTATGGATCTACCAACCCTGGAACAAAGAAGGGAGAGAGGAGACCTGATACAAGTTTATAAATTGATCAATGGAATGGACCAAGTGGATAATGAGAAACTGATCCTGAGAGAAGAATATGACATCCAAAGCACAAGATCGCATAGTAAAAAGCTAAGAAAAGGAAGATGTCTGAGAGATATTAAAAAATATAGTTTCCCGCAGAGATGTATTGAGACGTGGAACAGTTTGGATGAAGAAGTAGTGTCTGCAACGAGTGTGCATACTTTTAAAATGAGATTGGATAAGTGTAGATATAGAGATGGGGCCACACGAGCATAAAGCCCTGGCCCTGTAAAACTACAACTAGGTAAACACACACACACACACACACACACACACACACATATATATATATATATATATATATATATATATATATATATATATATATATATATATATATATATATATATATATATATATATATATATATATATATATATATATATATATATATATATATATATATATATATATATATATATATATATATATATATATATATATATATATATATATATATATATATATATATATATATATATATATATATATATATATATATATATATATATATATATATATATATACAGGCAACCCCATTTAACGAAGGTTCACACAACGAAGGTTTCATTTTATTACCATCTGCTCGTTTAACGAACACCAAACTTGCTTTAACGAAGTTTTATCCAGGTAATTTTTTCCAAGTTTGAAAGCCCCGACGTATCACGCAAGCCGACAAGCTTTTGAATACACCAGGAGCCGCAAATACTAAGGCCTGCCTCAGAAGAAATCCTGGGACACCTGTAGAATCAAGATCAAGATCAAGATCAAGATCAAGCCTCTCGTGGACAACACACGCACCACTCACTCCCATGACAGCGTCAGCAGTAGCTCGTCTTCACTCTCCCAACTTACCACCAAAATGCTCTGCAATGTGGCCTAGCATTCCTAAGAAGACCAGGAAGTCTCTTACTCTTGAAGTGAAGCTGGATATTATTGACAGACACGAGAGAGGCGAGAAAACTATAGCATTGCTGGCCACCATCTTGACTCCATATACTGTCTCTACTATTTTCAAGTCAGCAGACTCTATTAAGAAGGCTGGTGAGGCCATATTTTCCTTGCAAACTAAAAGAACCACCTGAACTCGTGACTCTACAATGGATAAAATGGAAAGCCTTGTTGAAATGTGGTACATAAGTTTTGTATGCGGTACCATGATGTGCTCTTTGTTTACATTCCACAGGTTGCTGGTTAGTGTCTTTCCCGTTTCACTCTCGCTCCCTTCATAAATTTAAGATCAACATTATAAAGTTACGTACATATATACATTAGTGTACATTATAATTACTTAAATTAAATTAAACTGCCTAAATGTTAAACTTCATAATTTTAATTTCATTAAACCTTTCACTGTACTATGATACACTCTTGCTTTGCTTACTCTCAATGGAAGTTCAAGTCAGGGGTTAAACTTGTTATAATCGGTTCGCTTAAAGAAGTTTCGCTTAACGAAGTGTTTTTTAGGAACGTAACTCCTTCGTTAAGTGGGGTTGCCTGTATATATATATATATATATATATATATATATATATATATATATATATATATATATATATATATATATATTCATATATATATATATATATATATATATATATATATATATATATATATATATATATATATATATATATATATATATATATATATATATATATATATATATATATATATATATATATATATATATATATATATATATATATATACAGTAAAGTCCCGGTTACGCCGGTCTCGAGTTACGTCAAACTCGTAGTTACGTCAGTCCACTATAAGGCAATTTACGATTAAAAAAATTGAAAATCTATAAATCGTAAAGTGCGGGATTTATTATTATTGTTGGTGGTTGCCCGCCACACCGCCTGCCTCACGCTTGAATACAATAACACCCTGCCTCAGTTCCACCACACTGTCGCCCCTGGCAAGAGTGTTATCCTACTTCTGCGTTTACTGACTCAAGTTCTTAGTATCTTGCTCAATGGCACCAAAGAGAAAACTTCTTAGTGACAGCAGTCATGCTAAGAAAAGGAAAACCATTACGCTACAAGAAAAAAGAGGACATAATTAAAAGACATGAGAAGGGAGGCAGCAGCTGTGTGTGAGGGAGGGAAGAAGAAAATGGGAAGCCCGTTACCATGACAACGGGGAGGTTGACAACCTTGAGGGCTCGCACACCCATCACAACAATAACAACTCCGGAGCCTTCGCCTGGGCCACACGACACTCGCAGCTGACTTGCACTGTCTGCGCCTGTCTGCTGATTCCTATTGCCCTTTCCTATTGCATTTCCTGCCCCCCTGCTGCCCACGCTTCTACTCCCACCGCACTGCACTACGCTCCCAGCTGTCCACCCTGGGCGTCACAACATTCGACCTGCCCACCCTTCTGGCGGCCTCAGGCGTCCACCCCTCTCTGCAACCTGCAGTCCTTTGCGTTCGTGGCCCTAATCAACAACAAAAACAAGCTTGTGTTTCATATTCCTACATACTTCTAAATAATATAACAATATAACCTTTAACTTACCTGAATGACCATAAACAATGATTGGTTGAAAACTCCATAATATGCTTTGAAATGTACGGAAACTCGAGTTACGTACAAAATCGACTTACGTCATGTTTCAGGAACGTAACTCTGACATAAACCGAGACCTTACTGCATATATATATATATATATATATATATATATATATATATATATATATATATATATATATATATGTGTGTGTGTGTGTGTTTGTGTATTTACCTAATTGTATTTACCTAATTGTAACATACGGGAAAAGAGCTATGCTCGTGTTGTCCCGTCTCCATATCTATTAATGTCCAGCTTTTCTTAAAATCATGAATATTCCTTGCGCTGACCACTTCCACGTCTAAACTATTCCATGCTTCCACCCTTCTATGAGGGAAGCTATATTTTTCACATCTCTCCTATAAGTGGCCATTTTAGTTTTTTCCCATGCCCTCTCGACATTCTTTCATTCCACATACACAGATCTTCCCTATCCATTTTTTCCATGCCAATCATCACTCTGTATATTGCTATCAGGTCTCCCTTTCTCTCTGTTTTCCAGGGTCGGAAGTTGCATTCTTTTCAGTCTGTCTTCATAAGTCAAATCTCTTAAGTCAGGCACCATTTTCGTTGCAGCCCTCTGTACTTTCTCTAGTTTCCTTATGTGTTTCTTTAAGTTCGAGCCCACTGTATTGTTGCATATTCAAGCCTCGGTCTTATCATTGCAGTAATTATTTTCTTCATCATTTCTTCATCTAAATATACGAACGCCACTCTTATGTTCCTCAATAAGTTCAATACTTCTCCAATTATTTTGTTTATATGTCTCTCTGGCGATAGGTCATTGGTAATTGTCACCCCAAGGTCTTTTTCTTCATGACTGGTTTTATGTCTTCATTTCCTATCTTGTACATACTCCTGATTCTTCTTTCACTCTTGCCAAACTCTATTTTCTTGCATTTTGTCGTGTTGAACTCCATTTGCCATGTACAGCTCCATTTCCATATTCTGTCCAAGTCTTCCTGGAGTAGTTCGCAATCTTTGTCACATCTCACTTTTCTTAACAATTTTGCATCGCCTGCAAATAGGCTCACATAACTGGACACCCCATCCACCATGTCATTTATGTAGACCGCGAACATTACTGGTGCCAACACTGATCCCTGTGGAACTCCACTCTCCACCAATCCCCATTCTGATGGTCTGTCCTTAATTATTGTTCTCATTTCTCTTCCTACCAAAAGTCTTCCATCCATTTTAGTAAACTGCCATGCACTCCTCCTACCATTTCAAGTTTCCAGATCAGTCTCCGTGTGGTACCTTATCAAAGGCCTTTTTTAAATCCAGATATATTCCATCAGCCCAACCATCTCTTTCCTGTATTACATCTATCACCCTCGAATAGTAACATATCAGGTTTGTCGTGCATGAACGCCTTTTCTAAAACCAAATTGACACTCACAAAGTATGTCATTTTTCTCCAAGAAGTCTGTCCATCTATTCTTCACCACCCTCCCACACATCTTAGCTACCACACTTGTAAGTGACACTGGTCTATAGTTCAATGGGTCTCTCTTGTTACCTGATTTATAGATTGGGACAATGTTAGCTCTTTTCCAGTCTTGGGGCACTACACCTTCCCTTAATGAGGCATCAATTACTTCACAAACTTTTTCTGCCAGTTGCTCCCTGCATTCTCTTAAAATCCATGCTGATACCCCATCAGGTCCCACAGCTTTTCTCACTTCTAAACTCCCCATCATGTTCTTGATCTCCTCCACAGTTACTTGAAACTCCTTCATAATCCCTTTCTGTTCCATTACCAGTGGTTTGTTAAAAGCAGTCTCCTTTGTGAATACCTTCCGAAAGCATCCATTCATAGCCTCTGCCATTTCCCTGGGATCTTCACTGCATACTCCATTTACTTCTAAACTTTCAATACTTTCTCTATTTTTGATGTTGTTGTTCACATGTCTGTGTGTGTTTGTGTGTGTGTGTGTGTGTGTGTACAGGTAACTCGATTTACATGTGTTTTATTTACGCGTTTTTGTTTTAACGCGACCGAAAAATATTATAGATAATTTGATTTGCGTGATTGGTTTGCTTATATGCGATTTGGCCCAACCGCATTTTCAAACTGAGCGCCAGACGCAATTTCAAACTGCGTGCCAGAGAGTTCCGCAGCTGCCCGATAGGTGGGAGTTCCGGTGCCGGATCCAAGAAGCAGGTTGTTGTCTATGTTGGTACAGACAACATCCTTAGCAACCTCCTGCTCACATACCAATCTTCGTAAAATAGCATCCACAAAGATTCATTGCTGTTGGCGGGTGGAGGTTGGTAGCCCGCCTAAAAGTGCTCATTGGCTGCCAGGAGCTGGATCCAAGAAACTTTAACAACATCAGAGCAACCTCCCGCCGCAAAATGGCATCCATGAACGCTTGGAGGGACAGTAATGAGGTTGCTCTCAGATTGCTGGGAACACCACCTCTCGAGGTGGTGTTACAGTCTTATATATGCATTTATGTTCACAAAACAACATTTCTATTAGCTTTTTACAAACCTTGCCCCCAAGAAAGGATTGTTTTGTAATGCATAAAGTGAAATCTTACATGGAATACCAAAAAATAAAGCAGAGATGAGATCGCTCACAGATGAGGCGGACACGACGACTCGGCCACTTCTTCTTGTGACCCTTTTAGCTTGTATGTTGCTTTCACCACGATATTTTATGTTTCCACTCTATTGCCTGCTATAATGGATATCATATCTTAGTATTCATATATGCTCATGCCATGAGGATAACCTTGACTCCGTGGCACTGAGTGACAGTGAATTACTAATGAAATACCACGGTATTTCATTAGTAATTCACTATCACTCAGTGCCACGGAGTCGAGATTATCCTCATGGCATGAGCGTATATGAATACTAAGTTATGATACCCATTATAGCAGGCAATAGAGGAGTGAAAACATAAAATATCGTGTTGAAAGCAACTCGCAAGTTAAAAGGGTCACAAGAAGAACAAGAAGCGGCAGAGTCTCCGCCTCGTTTTTGGCCGATCTCATCTCTGCTTTATTTTTTGGCATTCCATGTAAGATTTCACTTTATGCATTGCAAAACAATCCTTTCTTGAGGGCAAGGTTTGTAAAAAGCTAATAGGAATGATGTTTTGTGAACATAAATGCATATATAAGACAGTAACACCACCTCGAGAGGTGGTGTTCCCAGCAACCTCATAGCAACCTCGTTACCATCCCTCTAAGCATTCATGGATGCCATTTCGCGGCAGGAGTTTGCTCTGACGTTGTTAAAGAATCTTGGATCCAGCTCCCGCTCTTCTCGTGCCTCATTTGCAGTCTGCCAGCACTGAGTACAGACGGAATCTCTTCAATCTGCCTATAATTCACCAAGATGGCCTCAAAATGTACTTCGTCTCATTCTGCATGTGGGGTTATTTTTGAGAAGTGGATTTTTAATAAAATGATAAAGCTCAGAGGAAGAGTGACTGACTGTGGTGTGAGTGGATAAGGCAGTGACGCAGTGAGTGTTGTGTTTACGTATTCTTTGTTTTGTTGTTTTCTTTTATTATTTTTTGCTTTCTCTTTTTATTTCTTGTTTTTCCCTTTACTTTAAATAAACTTCTAGTATTTAGAATGGTAAATAATAAAAATATGTTAATTTAGCCAAATAAATAGAGTATTTTGTACAAATTATTTTGGACCACATCCCACATCCCCCCCTATTATCTATTGTTTCTTATGAGAATTACATGTCTGTTTTACCCAAATTTTTATTTACGCGATGCCTCTTGGAATGCATCTATCGTGTAAATCGAGTTACCTGTGTGTGTATGTGTGTGTATGTAAATATATATATATATATATATATATATATATATATATATATATATATATATATATATATATATATATATATAACGAAATTTCGCTACAACGAAGGTTTCGTTTTTCTACCATCTGCTTCGTTTAAAGAACACTAAACTCACTTTAACGAAGTTTTATCCAGGTAATTTTTTCCAAATTTGAAAGCCCCACCGTATCATGCAAGCTGACAGGCTTTTGAATACACCAGGAGCTGCTGGTACTAAGGCCTGCCTCAGGAGAAATCCTGAGACACCTGTAGAATAAAGATCAAGATCAAGCCTTTCGTGGACAACACAGGCACTGCCGATACAAAGGCCTGACTCAGAAGAAATTCTGTGTCACCTGTAGCATCAAGATCAAGATCAAGATCAAGATCACGCGCACCACTCACTCCCCAGTCAAAACATAACAGCGTCACCAGCAGCTCATCTTCCCTAGTTCAATTTACCACCAAAACGCCCTGCAATGTGGCCTAATGTTCCTAAGAAGACCAGGAAGTGTCTTACTCTCGAAGTGAAGCTGGGTATTATTCACAGACAAGAGAGAGGCCAAAAAACTAATAACATTGCTTGCTACCATCTTGACTCCATCAGCAAGTCAGCAGACTCTATTAAGAAGGCTGGTGAGACCGCATCTTCCTTGAAAGCTAAAAGAACCACCTGAACTCGTGACTCTACAATGGATAAAATGGAAAACCTTGTGGAAATGTGGTACATCAGTTCTGTATGTGGTACCATGATGCACACTTTGTTTACATTCCACAGGTTGCTGGTTAGTGTATTTCCCATTTCACTCTCCCTCCTTTCATAAAGTTAAGATCATCAACATTATAAAGTTACGTACAGGCAACCCCCGTTTAACGAAGGGGTTACGTTCCTAAAGAACACTTCGTTAAGCAAAACTTCGTTAGGCGAACCGATTATAACAAGTTTAACCCCTGATTTGAACTTCCATTGAGAGTAAGCAAAGTGAGAGTGCTTCATAGTACAGTAAAAGGTTTAATGAAAGTAAAAATTATGAAGTTAAACATTTAGGTAGTTTAGTTTAAGTCATTATAATGTACACTAATGTATGTATGTACGTAACTTTATAATGTTGATTATCTTAACTTTATGAAGGGAGGGAGAGTGAAACAGGAAATACACTAACCGGCAACCTGTGGAATGTAAACAAAGTGCGCATCATGGTACTGTATACAAAACTTATGTACCATATTTCCACAAGGCTTTCCATTTTATCCATTGTAGAGTCACGAGTTCTGGTGGTTCTTTTAGCTTGCAAGGAAGATGAGGTCTCACTAGCCTTCTTAATAGAGTTTCTTGACTTGAAAATAGTAGACAGTAGATGGAGTCAAGCCATGGTGGGAAGCAATGTTATTAGTTTTCTGGCCTTTCTCTTGTCTGTGAATAATACCTAGCTTCACTTCGAGAGTAAGACTGGTCTTCTTAGGAACGTTAGGCCACATTGCAGGGGGTTTTGGTGGTAAGTTGAACTAAGGAAGATGAGCTGCTGGTGACGCTGTTATGTTTTGACTGGGCAGTGAGTGGTGTGTGTGATCTTGATCTTGATCTTGATGCTAAAGGTGACACAGAATTTCTTCTGAGTCAGGCCTTTGTATCGGCAGAGCCTGTGTTGTCCACAAGAGGCTTGATCTTGATCTTTATTCTACAGGTGTCTCAGGATTTCTCCTGAGGCAGGCCTTAGTACCAGCAGCTCCTGATGTATTCAAAAGCCTGTCAGCTTGCATGATACAGTGGTGCTTTCAAATTTGGAAAAAAATTACCTGGATAAAACTTCGTTAAAAGCGAGTTTGGTGTTTGTTAAACGAGCAGATGGTAGTAAAATGAAACCTTCGTTATAACGAAATTTCGTTGTGAATAATACCCAGCTTCACTTCGAGAGTAAGACACTTCTTGGTCTTCTTAGGAACGTTAGGCCACATTGCAGGGGGTTTTGATGGTAAGTTGAACTAAGGAAGATGAGCTGCTGGTGACGCTGTTATGTTTTGACTGGGCAGTGAGTGGTGCGTGTGATCTTGATCTTGATCTTGATGCTAAAGGTGACACAGAATTTCTTCTGAGTCAGGCCTTTGTATCGGCAGAGCCTGTGTTGTCCACGAGAGGCTTGATCTTGATCTTTATTCTACAGGTGTCTCAGGATTTCTCCTGAGGCAGGCCTTAGTACCAGCAGCTCCTGATGTATTCAAAAGCCTGTCAGCTTGCATAATACAGTGGTGCTTTCAAATTTTGAAAAAAGTTACCTGGATAAAACTTCGTTAAAGCGAGTTTGGTGTTTGTTAAACGAGCAGATGGTAGTAAAATGAAACCTTCGTTATAGCGAAATTTCGTTGTGTGAACCTTCGTTAAACGGGGGTTGCCTGTACATACATACATTAGTGTACATTATAATGACTTAAATTAAACTACCTAAATGTTTAACTTCATAATTTTTACTTTCATTAAACCTTTTACTGTACTATGATGCACTCTCGCTTTGCTTACTCTCAATGGAAGTTCAAATCAGGGGTTAAACTTGTTATAATCGGTTCGTTTAACGAAGTTTCACTTAACAAAGTGTTTTTTTAGGAACGTAACCCCTTCGTTAAACGGGGCTTGCCTGTCTATATATATATATATATATATATATATATATATATATATATATATATATATATATATATATATAACGAAATGGGAACTATGTATACTTGCAATCATTGATCATTGTAACCTTATTATTATTATTATTATTATTATTATTATTATTATTATTGTTGTCATTATCATCATTATCATCATCATCATCATTATCATCATCATCATCATCAGAGAGAGAGAGAGAGAGAGAGAGAGAGAGAGCATGCTTAGACCTGAATGAGTGACGTCACTCAAATGGCGAGAAAATATGCCTGGTAGCACAGACCCCAAAAGCGGCTAAAAGTAGTGCTACGGAGTGCGGACTGTCGTTTTTATTTATTTTTTTTCCTTGAAAACCTCAGGTGTGGTAGTACAGATTCAAAATTTCGCTTTTCTGCACCTGTCTCAGGTGCGGAGGTACAGACTTAAAATTTTGTCTTTCCCCACATGTCTCAGGTGTGGAGGTACGGACTTAAAATGTCGCCTTTCCATATCTGTTACTTCCGCACTTTTGAAAATTTTCCGGCACTTCAGACCTCCGCACCTCGTCTGGTGGTCCACAGGTACGGAGGAGTGGAGGTGCGGACCAAGGTATGGAAGTGCCCAGCTCTGGAAAACATAATTATGAAAATCTTAAATTGAATGTATAAAATAGTAAGAGGGAGGAGGAGAGGGAGAGACAAGCCCAGAGTCATGATTTTGAAAAACTTAAATTGAATGTATAAAATAGTAAGAGGGAGGAGGAGAGGGAGAGACAAGTCCAGAGTCATCCATGGTGGGGTTTTTAGCAAAGGTTTGAGAGAAGAGTTCAGCTGTAGAGACAGATTATATGGTATTGGTACCATCAAGATGAAATAAAGGACAGAAATATGGAGTGAAGTTATTGGATATGTTTTCGGACAGATGCTATAAGTTACGAGGGGAGTTTGAGTTTGAAAGATTTTGACATTTTCTACTTGTGAAAGAGTGTTTGGCAAGTTGAAGAACAGACTTGGCATGATTCCGGGCAGAAATATAAATTGCATGAGATTCAGGTGATGGAAGGCTCAAATATCTTTTGTGGGCAACCTTTTTATCATATATAGCATGAGAACAAGCTGTGTTAAACCAAAGTTAGAAGATTTAGGTTGAGAAAAAGAATGAGGAATGTACGCCTCCATGCCAGACAATGTCCCCTTTGTTATATGTTAAGAACACAGAGATGGGTCTCTAACATGGACACAGTAATCATTCCACGATAAAGAAAATCAGAATAATACCTCCTCAGATTCCCCGACTGGCAGAGGCAAAACATCAGAGGCACCTCTGTTTTCGGGGATCCTGGGAAGGAATTGGATATATAAGACAAGATACAGATATAAGGTTGTGATTGGAGGAGCCCAATGGAAAAGATTGGGTGACAGCATAAGCAGAAGGATTGGAGGTAAGGAAGAGATCAAGAATGATGGGCATATTTCCAAAATGGTCAGGAATACAAGTAGGGTGTTACACCAGCAGTTGCTATAGGTCATGGAGGATAGCAAAGTTGAAGGCTAGTTCACCAGGATGGTCAGTGAAGGGAGAGGTAAGCCAAAACAGGTGGTGAACATTGAAATCTCCAAGGATCGAGATCTTCGCGAAAGGATAGAGAGGCAAAACGTGCTCCACTTTGGAAATTAGACAGTAAAAAAATTTACTATAGTCAGAGGAATTAGAGGAGTGGTAGACAGCACAGATAAATTTAGTTAGAGAGTGACTATTGAGCCAGATGGTGGAAACCAAGGAATATACAGAGAGGAAGTTTTGGTGTGGGTTAAAGTTTGGAGGACAGCGACTGTGCTGCCATCTGTTGGAAGCGAGTAGTTTCATAGAAAACGTTGTTAGGAGTAACTTAAAATTTCTCTCATGCTTCCTGCCGCCACCCCCTATTTTTCCCTGCATTCTCTCGTGGTTATGAACTTTTAAGGCAAATAAAACATGTTTATATATATATATATATATATATATATATATATATATATATATATATATATATATATATATATATATATATTGTTACTCCTAAGTCTTTCTCCTCATTGGTCTCTTTAATTTTCTCATCACCCAGTCTGTAATCCCAGTTTGGTCTGTATCTACTTCTTCCCATTTTCATAACATGGGTCTTGTCTATATTAAATTCCATCTGCCACTCCTTACTCCACTCATATATTTTATCAAGATCTTCCTGTAACTTGTTACAATCTTCCACATTCTTTACTCTCCTCATAATTTTAGTATCGTCCGCAAACATGTTCATATAACTGTCAATTCCTACTGGCATATCATTAACATAAATCAAAAACATGATGGGACCCAGCACTGACCCTTGTGGAACTCCACTGGTTACCTTCTTCCACTCGGACTTCCTTCCTCTCACCACTGTTCTCATTTCTCTTCCCATTAAGTAATTTTCCATCCATTTTGCTAGTTTATCATTTACTCCTCCAATCATCTTTAGTTTCCACATCAGTCTATTGTGTGGTACTTTATCAAAGGCCTTTCTCAAGTCCAGGTAGATAGCATCCACCCATCCCTCTCTATGTTGTAGTATGTCAGTCACTCTTGAATAAAAACATAATAAATTGGATACACACGATCTTCCTTTTCTGAAACCAAACTGCCTTTCACTCAGAATGTTTTCACTTTCTAGATACTCACTCCACTTAGCTTTAATTACTTCTTCACATACCTTGCACAATATACTAGTCAACGATACTGGTCTATAATTTAGCGGTTCCATTCTACTACCATTCTTATATATAGGCACAATGTCAGCTCTTTTCCACTCTTTCGGGACTAATCCTGTTCGTATGGAGGTTTCCACAATATCAAATATGGGGTTCAACAATTGATCCTTACATTCTTTTAGCAACCTCCCAGATATGCCATCAGGCCCCATTGATTTATTAATATCCAGATTGCTTATAATTTTCCTTACATCTTCCTTAGTAACCATGATGTCCTGCATTTGCTTTATTTCCGTAGGCCTTCCTCCCATAAAATGCTCCTCCTTTGTAAACACTTTGCAAAAGTTGTCGTTCAAAATTTCAGCTATCTCTCCAGCATCTTCATATACTTCTTCCCGTTTTTACCTTTTCTATTGCCTCCCTTTATTTAGTTTTCCATTTATGAATTTGTAAAACATTTTGGGTCACTATCACAGTTTTCCACCACCCTCTGTTCATATTCCTTCTGTGCTGTTCTCCTTACTTCAACATATCTATTCCTTGCTGTTTTGTAGCCTTCCCTTGATAATACATCACTGTTTTCTTAAGTTTCTTCCATGCCTTTTCTTTGTTCTTTTTGCTTCTTCACAATTTCTATTAAACCACTGTTTATTATTTAAAGTCCTCTTTCTGTAATATGGCACAAACTTTTTCACAGCAGAGTTATACAAATCCATAAATTTATCGTATTTCAATTGCATATCTCTTTCCTGGTATACCACGGACCAGTCAATTTCATTAAAGAACTCCCTTATATGGTTATAATTTGCCCTAGTATAATTTAATTTTTCCTCCTGTGTTCCACAATCTTATTCGTGCTTAATTCTGTATCCAGCTCAAAGCTTAGGACATCATGATCGCTTTTCCCAAGGGACTTTCATGTTCAATTTCCTCTTTTAGAGATTCCCTGGTAAATACCAAATCCAACCTTGCTGCAACATCTTGTCCCCTGCACCTTGTTGGTGATCTCACCCACTGTGTCATCAAGTTATTTGTTGCTACCTTTAACAATTCTTCTGCCCACTCACCACCATTCACCACTTCGTAGTCTTCCCACACTATTTCTTTGCAATTAAAGTCTCCAACTATCATCACTCTATCCTTTCTGTTGAGTTCTTGCTTCATTCTGTCTAGAGTATTTCTCATCACCATTTGGTACTGTTCATATTCCCAAGCACTGGTTCTGGGTGGTATGTATACTGTTATAATATTAATGTCCCTCTTGCCATCTGTTATAAGCATACTTATCACTTCCTCATTTCTCTTACTATAGTTCACCTCCTTCACTATCAGATCTTCCTTAGTAAGAACCATTATACCACCACCACCTTTATTTTTCTATCATTTCTCCATACTTTGTAGTGTTTTACAACAAACCAGTCTAGCTTTATTTCGGCCTTAGCTTTGTTTCCACTACACACATTATGTCCGGTTCGTTATTTCTTAGGTAATCCATACATTCTAGCCTCTTAGACAGAAATCCATCTATGTTCGTGTAAGTCACTTTTATTCCATTCCTAGTCTCATTCTTCCATGTAATGCCTATTCCGTCTGTTTTATCCACCACTTCTTTAGCCTCCCATTTCTCATCCTCCAAAAACTTGGTCTTTTCCTCCTCTGTTCTTTCGTCATTCCTCTCCTTCACTTCAGATACTAGCTCCTTCATTTTCATTCTCTCATCTTGTGACATATTTCTTCTTATGTAAATTGTTTTGGTTTCCTCAGAGTCCTTAAGTTTCCAAGCCCTCCTCAACAAGGCCTCCGCTGCCACCTGAGACTTTAATTTCAATTTTAATGGTCTATTCTTGCCTTCCTCAAAAGCTCCCAATCTCACACTTTCTTCTACCTCAGCATATAGGTCCTC
Organism: Portunus trituberculatus; assembly: GCF_017591435.1. Lineage (NCBI taxonomy): Eukaryota > Metazoa > Arthropoda > Malacostraca > Decapoda > Portunidae > Portunus > Portunus trituberculatus. The sequence goes on from NC_059285.1 coordinate 23,258,072, forward strand.
TTCTTCCACAGAGATCTTGTTCAGTAAAGACTTAATCTTGTCATTTTCCTTATCCCTCCTGTCCTGCCAGTTCCTGTTAGTTTCCTCCCAATCCTATTATGATCACACATTTTTCTTTTCAGCAATATCTCTCACCACATACTCATTTTCCTTTAGTGCCTTTACCATTTCCTCTGCGTAATCCCTTTATTTTCCTCTTCCTGCTTTTTACTATCTCCTAAACGACCTTTGTACCTCCTGATGTTCATGATTCACTTCTTTCATCCTGGTGTCAATTAGATTAAGACATTCCTCTTCCTTCAAGTCCCCTTCGGATATTTTATCTCCATTTCCATGAGTTTAGCCTTCATTTCTTCACATTGTTTCCTTAGTTGTTGGTTTTCTTTCTCCATCTCTACTTTTCCTTCAACAGCTCTTTATTCTCTAGCGTTAACAAATAGATCTCTTTTTAAATTAATCATTCTCGGCTAGAACTCTATCCAGTTTTCTTCTATTGACAAAATGTTTGGGAACTTACTCTCCAGCGCCTGGATTCTTGCATCCATGTCAAGTTTCTGCAGTCCTTTTGGTATAGTAATAAAACCTTCAAGTCTCTAGTTTGCCTGGACGCCATTTTGTTGTCAGCTGATTACAGCAATCATCCACTCTCTCAGGGATCACTCTCCATATCACTCACTTTCAACACTAAGAGACAGTAGGACATTTACAGGACACAAACTTAGAGTTACCGGCCCTGTAATACCATAGGTATTTTCTTCTTCCCGTCCGTCCGCCTGTGTGTGTTTCACTGTTTGATCTGCTGCAGTCTCTGAAGACTTGGACTTCATATCATTAACTATCTTGGATAGGCCTGAGACCAGTCCTTATTTCTCACCCTCACAACTCCTCGATTTTCATCCATCTCACTGCTTGTGAACAGGGGCTTATCTCCTCCTCGAACCTCGGTCCATAGTAATCTTTCATGTGGCACTTTATCGCTCTAATCTAAATAAATGAGCTACCCATGTGTGTGTGTGTGTACCTGTTGTATTTACCTAGTTGTAGTTTACAGGGCTAGTTGTAGTTTTACAGGGCCTGGGCTTTATGCTCGTGTGGTCCCGTCTCCATATCTACACTTATCCAATTTTTCTTTAAAACTATGTACACTCTTTGCTGATACCACTTCCTCACTCAAACTGTTCCAAGTCTCAACACATCTTTGCGGAAACTAAATTTTTAACATCTCTCAGACATCGTCCCTTCCTTAGTTTCTTACTATGCGATCTTGTGCTTCTAAAGTCATATTCTTCTCTCAGGATCAGTTTCTCATTATCCACTTCATCCATTCCGTTAATCAATTTATAAACTTGTATCAGATCCCCTCTCTCTCTTCTCTGCTCCAAGGTTGGTAGATCCATTGCCTTTAGTCTCTCCTCATATGCCATCCCTTTAAATTCTGGAACCATTCTTGTAGCCATTTTTGTAGTCTCTCTAATTTTCTTATGTGTTTCTTTTTATGGGAGTCCACACAACTCCTGCATATTCCAATCTAGGTCTTATTTTAGTACTTATCAATTTCTTCATCATTTCCTTGTCCATATAGTGAAATGCTACTCCAATATTCCTTAGCAAATTATACGTCTCTCTGAAAATTCTATCAATATGGCTAACCGGTTGATTATTTTCTTCCATTGTCACTCCCAAGTCCTTTTCCTTTTTACTTTTTCTAGTTCTACTCCATCTCCCATCTTATAGATTCCCACTGGTCGTCTTTCACTTTTTCCCATTTCCATGACATGGCTTTTGTCCACATTGAATTCCATCTCCCATTTTTTGCTCCATTTCCAGATCTTGTTTAAGTCTTCCTGTAGTATTTCACAATCCTCTTTTGTTTAATGACTCTGCACAGTTTCGCATCGTCCAAAACAGATTTATGTAGCTGTTCACTCCTCTGGCATGTCATTTATATATACGAGAAAAAGTATTGGTGCCAATACTGACCCCTGTGGCACTCCGCTGTCTACTGTTCTCCACTTGGACTTCATATCTTTAACTATCGTCCTTATTTCTCTCCCCCTTAAGTAATTCTTCATCCATCTCAATGTGCTTCCTTTTAAGCCACCCTTCTCCTCTAACTTCCATAGTAATCTTTCATGTGGCACTTTATCAAAAGCCTTTTTTAGATCTAAATAAATACAGTCAACCCATCCTCTCTCTCTTGTACTTTATCAACTATTCTAGAGTAGAAACTCAATAAATTTGTCACACATGACCGACCTTTTCTAAAACCAAATTGGCTATTTGATAATATTTTGTTGTCTTCAAGAAACTCAATCCATTGCTTCTTTATTACTTTTTCACACATCTTGCATATTACACTAGTTAGTGATACCGGTCTGTAATTTAAAGGTTCTTCCTTCCTTCCGCTCTTATATATGGGAACCACCTCAGCTCTTTTCCACTCCACTGGCACTGTTCCATTTTCTATTGAGCATTTTATGATGTTGTATATTGGACTTGCTAGTTCTTCCCTACATTCTTTCAGTATTCTGCCTGAGACTTCATCCGGTCCCATTGCCTTTTCCTCATCCAATTCCGTCATCAACTTTTTATTTCAAGCTTGGTTACTTTAATCTCTTTCATATAGACAGTCTCTCTATTACCCTGTGGTCTTTCAAATTTGGATTCCTTAGTAAAGACCTCATGAAATTTACTATTTAACAGTTCTGCCATACTTTTGGGTCTTCCACCATTCCGTTTTCTCCTTTTAACCTTTCTATTGTTTCTTTTTGTCTTATTTTTCCATTTATGAATCTGTAGAACAATTTTGGTTGTTCCTTACATTTTTCGACAATGTCCTTTTCATAGTTCTTTTCTTCTTCCTTTCTCACCTTAGCATATTCATTTCTTGCTGTTTTGAAGTTTTCCTTATTTTCTGGATTTCTGTTTCTTCTCCACCTTTTCCATGCTCCATCTCGTTTCTCCTTTGCCCTAGCACATCTTGCATTAAACCAATCTTTCTTTCCTTCTTCTTTAGGTCTATATTTGGAACATATTCCTGACCCCAGTTTTGTATATTTCCAAAAATAAGTTATATTTCTCTTGAACCGTTAATGAGTTTTCCATCTCCTCCCAGTTTACGTTTTAAAATAGTTCTTGAGATTCTCAATATCAGCCTTTCTGTAATTTAATCGGTCTCCTTTGTATGATTCATCTCTATCTTCCTTTCCTTCTTCTATATCCATCTCTAATATTACATGGTCACTCTTTCCCAATGGGCACTTGTATCTTATATCATCGTTAATTGGTATATCCCTTGTAAAAACTAGGTCTAATCTTGCCGGCTCATCGTTTCCTCTGAATCTTGTGTTTTCCTTTACTCTTTGGACCATCAAATTATCTATCATTAGGTTCAGGAATCTATCTCCCAGGCATCTTCCCCATACCACTTTCATAATTTTCCCAGTCTACCTCCTTACAGTTGAAATCTCCTATCAATATCACTTTTCTCCTTTCCTTAATGATTCTTGTAAGACTCCTTATTGTGTCATCTATCATGTCTCTATATTCTTGGTTAGTCCATGAGTTTGTTTTGGTGGCACATATGTTCCAATGATTGTTAACTCCTTTTGTTAATATGCATCTTAACATACAGTATTTCTGATTTTCCTTCCCCAAACTCCACTTGATTTACCACTATCTCCTTCCTTAACATCATCATGACTCCTCCTCCTCCTTTACCCACTCTGTCTCTCCTCCATATATTATACCTTTTATCTATGTCTATTTTATTGCCTCATTTAACTTTGTTTCCACCAGGCATACAATATCTGGTTCTTCTTTCTTTATGTAATCTCTTAATTCTAATTTACTAGATAAAATCCCATCTATGTTTGTATACATCATTTTAATCTCTTGTTCTTATCATTTTAGTTAAACTTGCTCCATTCTTTTCTCTTCTTTCTCTTTTATATACCATTTCCTTATCCTGTCTCCTATAATTCTCCAAAAATGCCTTCTTCTCCTCCTCTGACCTTTCATTATTTTTTCTCTTGCTTCTGCCACCAGTTCATTGTGTCTCTTCCTTTCCTCCTCGTTTCTATTTTTCTTTATATATATATCTTTGCAACCTTCTGTTTCTCTGAGTTTCGTTTTCTATATAGTACTTCTTCTGCTGCTGCTTGTGATTTTAGTAATATCTTAATTGGTCTCACTGTTCCTTCTTGATATGGTCCCATTCTATGGATTTCTTCTACTTCCTCTTCTAAGTTCTGTCTATCCTCGTCATTCAGATGTTTTAGTAGGTCTTTTACTGATTTCATTTCGTCTTTTTCCCTTCTTGGTCTATATTTAACATTTTTTCTTTCAGTCCAAAATAATTACACTCTTCTTTTTCCGCAATTTCTCTTACTAAATTTTCTTTTTCTTGAGGACTCCTATCATTTTGCTTGTCATATTTTCATCTCTTTCTTTTAACTGTTCTTGAAATACTTCTTGAAATGATTCCTTGTCTTTCTTATCTTGGATTCTCCATGCTTGTACTTCTTTTTTAATCACGTCTTGTACTCTTTCTTCTTCTTTGTTAACTAGATCTTTTAGCTTTTCTTTTTCTTTCTCGGCTTTACCGAGTCCTTCTTCCATCAATTTCTTATAGTTCGCTATTTGGACTTTTAATTCTTCATTTTCGGTTCTTAGCCTAGTTTCGTTTTCTTCCACTCTTTTTATCCTTTCTTTCAATTTCTGGAGCTCTTTATCCTGTGCTTCATTCTCTTTCATTCCCATACTCTCCTTTATCAATTTATCTAATTTACGTTCGATAGTTAAGACTCTATCAAATAGGGAAGTTTGCTCTGTATCAAAGCTTTCAAATTCTCCTCCTCCCTCACCAACATTGTCATCATCAGCGTTCATTCTTTCCCTTATCACATACCTGCATTTAGATGGAATATCTTTCTCACTCATTATTATTTAACACTGTATTCATGAAAAAAAAAAATGAGTCCACACTTATCGCTCAGGCCACTGTAAACCCAAACAAAGGTAGTGAAGATCAGCTGATTCTCGGGAGCGATGGTATCGTCCTTCCTCTGCTCTCTCTGTGTGTGTGTGTGTGTGTGTGTGTGTGTGTGTGTGTGTGTGTGTACAGCCAGACTTACCACGGAACGAGCTCAGAGCTCATTGTTTCCATCTTATAGGCCTGAGACCAGGCACACACCACACACCACAACAAGGTCACAACTCCTGATTTACATCCCACCTACTCACTGCTAGGTGAACACTACACGTGAAAGGAGACACACCAAATATCTCCACCCGGCCAATCGAACCCGGTCATCTGGCTTGTGAAATCAGCGCCTAACCACTGAGCTACCCTGTGTGTATGTGTGTGTGTGTGTGTGTGTGTGTGTGTGTGTGTGTGTGTGTGTGTGTGTGTGTGTGTGTGTGTGTGTGTGTGTGTGTGTGTGTGTGTATTTACCTAGTTGTAGTTTTACAGGGCCTGGGCTTTATGCTCGTGTGGCCCCGTCTCCATATCTACACTTATCCAATTTTTTTTTTAAACTATATACACTCTTTGCTGACACCATTTCCTCACTCAAATTGTTCCAAGTCTCAACACATCTTTGTGGGGAACTAGATTTTTTAACATCTCTCAGACATCTTCCCTTTCTCAGTTTCTTAGTATGCGATCTTGTGCTTCTAATGTCATATTCTTTTCTCAGGATTAGTTTCTCATTATCCACTTGATCCATTCAGTTAATCAATTTATAAACTTGTATCAGATCCCCTCTCTCTCTTCTCTGTTCCAGGGTTGGTAGATCCATAGCTTTTAGTCTCTCCTCTTTGTCATCCCTTTAAATTCTGGAACCATTCTTGTAGCCATTTTTTGCAGTCTCTCCAATTTTCTTATGTGTTTCTTTTTTATGGGGTGTCCACACAACTCCTGCATATTCCAGTCTAGGTCTTATTTTAGTACTTATCAATTTCTTCATCATTTCTTTGTCCATATAGTGAAATGCTAATCCAATATTCCTTAGCAAATTATACGTTTCTCTGAAAATTCTATCAATATGGCTTACTGGTTGATTGTTTTTTTCCACTGTCACTCCCAAGTCCTTTTCCTTTTTTACTTTTTCTAGTTCTACTCCATCTCCCATCTTATAGATTCCCACTGGTCGTCTTTCACTTTTTCCCATTTCCATGACATGGCTTTTGTCCACATTGAATTCCATCTCCCATTTTTTACTCCATTTCCAGATCTTGTTTAAGTCTTCCTGTAGTATTTCACAATCCTCTTTTTGTTTAATGACTCTGCACAGTTTCGCATCGTCCGCAAACAGATTTATGTAGCTGTTCACTCCCTCTGGCATGTTGTTTATGTATACGAGAAAAAGTATTGGCGCCAATACTGACCCCTGTGGCACTCCGCTGTCTACTGTTCTCCACTTGGACTTCATATCTTTAACTATCGTCCTTATTTCTCTCCCCTTCAAGTAATTTTTCATCCATCTCAATGCGCTTCCTTTTAAGCCACCCTTCTCCTCTAACTTCCATAGTAATCTTTCATGTGGCACTTTATCAAATGCCTTATTTAAATCTAAATAAATACAGTCAATCCATCCCTCTCTCTCGTGTACTTTATCAATTATTCTAGAGTAGAAACTCAATAAATTTGTTACACATGACTGACCTTTTCTAAAACCAAATTGGCTATTTGATAATAATTTGTTGTCTTCAAGGAACTCGATCCATTGTTTCTTTATTATTCTTTCACACATCTTGCATATTACCCTAGTTAGTGATACCGGTCTGTAATTTAAAGGTTCTTCCTTCCTTCCGCTCTTATATATGGGAACCACCTCAGCTCTTTTCCACTACACTGGTACTGTTCCATTTTCTATTGAGCATTTTATGATGTTGTATATAGGACTTGCTAGTTCTTCCCTACATTTTTTCAGTATTCTGCCTGAGACTTCATCCGGTCCCATTGCCTTTTCCTCATCCAGTTCCTTCATCAACTTTTTTATTTCAAGCTTGGTTACCTTAATCTCTTTCATATGGACAGTCTCTCTATTACCCTGTGGTCTTTCATATTTGGATTCCTTAGTAAAGACCTCATGAAATTTACTATTTAACAGTTCTGCCATACTTTTTGGGTCTTCCACCATTCCGTTCTCTCCTTTTAACCTTTCTGTTGTTTCTCTTTGTCTTATTTTTCCATTTATGAATCTGTAGAACAATTTTGGTTGTTTCTTACATTTTTCGACAATGTCCTTTTCATAGTTCCTTTCTTCTTCCTTTCTCACCTTAGCATATTCATTTCTTGCTGTTTTGAAGTTTTCCTTATTTACTGGATTTCTGTTTCTCCTCCACCTTTTCCATTCTCCATCTTTTTTCTCCTTTGCCCTAGCACACCTTACATTAAACCAATCTTTCTTTCCTTCTTCTTTAGGTCTATATTTCGGGACATATTCCTTGACTCTTGTTTTGTATATTTCCAAAAATAAGTTATATTTCTCTTGAACCATATCTGAGTTTTCCATCTCCTCCCAGTTTACGTTTTTAAAATAGCTCTTGAGGTTCTCAATATCAGCCTTTCTGTAATTTAATCGGTCTCCTTTGTATGATTCATCTGTATCATCCTTTCCTTCTTCTATATCCATTTCTAATATTATATGGTCACTCTTTCCCAATGGGCACTTATATCTTATGTCATCGTTAATTTGTATATCCCTTGTAAAAACTAGGTCCAATCTCGCCGGCTCATCGTTTCCTTTGAATCTTGTGTTTTCCTTTACTCTTTGGACCATCAAATTATCTATCATTAGGTTCAGGAATCTTTCTCCCCAGGCTTCTTCCCCCATACCACTTTCATAATTTTCCCAGTCCACCTCCTTACAGTAGAAATCTCCTACTAATATCACTTTTCACCTTTCTTTAATGATTCTTGTAAGACTCCTTATTGTGTCATTTATCATGTCTTTATTTTCTTGATTAGTCCATGAGTTTGTTTTTGGTGGCACATATGTTCCAATGATTGTTAACTCCTTTTTATTAATATGTATCTTAATGTACAGTATTTCTGATTTTCCTTCCCCACACTCCACTTGATTTACCACCATCTCTTTCCTTAACATCATCACGACTCTTCCACCTCCTTTACCCACTCTATCTTTCCTCCATATATTATACCTTTTATCTATGTCTATTTTTATTGCCTCATTTAACTTTGTTTCCACAGGCATACAATATCTGGTTCTTCTTTCTTTATGTAATCTCTTAATTCTAATTTACCAGATAAAATCCCATCTATGTTTGTGTGTGTGTGTGTGTGTAATTCACTGTTTGATCTGCTGCAGTCTCTGACGAGACGTTATCCCTCCTCTGACCAGAGCTCATTATTTCCGATCTTCGGATAGGCCTGAGACCAGGCACACCACACACACGGGACAACAAGGTCACAACTCCTCAATTTACATCCCACCTACTCACTGCTAGGTGAACACTACGTGAAAGGAGACACACCCAAATATCTCCACCCTGCCTGGGAATCGAACTCCGGTCCTCTGGCTTGTGAAGCCAGTGCTCTAACCACTGAGCTACCGTGTGTGTGTGTGTGTGTGTGTGTGTGTATTTACCTAATTGTAACATACGGGAAAAGAGCTATGCTCGTGTTGTCCCGTCTCCATATCTATTAATGTCCAGCTTTTTCTTAAAATCATGAATATTCCTTGCGTTGACCACTTCCACGTCTAAACTATTCCATGCTTCCACCCTTCTATGAGGGAAGCTATATTTTTCACATCTCTCCTATAAGTGGCCATTTTAGTTTTTCCCATGCCCTCTCGACATTCTTTCATTCCACATACACAGATCTTCCCTATCCATTTTTCCATGCCAATCATCACTCTGTATATTGCTATCAGGTCTCCCTTTCTCTTCTGTTTTCCAGGGTCGGAAGTTGCATTCTTTTCAGTCTGTCTTCATAAGTCAAATCTCTTAAGTCAGGCACCATTTTGTTGCAGCCCTCTGTACTTTCTCTAGTTTCCTTATGTGTTTCTTTAAGTTCGAGCCCACTGTATTGTTGCATATTCAAGCCTCGGTCTTATCATTGCAGTAATTATTTTCTTCATCATTTCTTCATCTAAATATACGAACGCCACTCTTATGTTCCTCAATAAGTTCAATACTTCTCCAATTATTTTGTTTATATGTCTCTCTGGCGATAGGTCATTGGTAATTGTCACCCCAAGGTCTTTTCTTCATGACTGGTTTTATGTCTTCATTTCCTATCTTGTACATACTCCTGATTCTTCTTTCACTCTTGCCAAACTCTATTTTCTTGCATTTTGTCGTGTTGAACTCCATTTGCCATGTACAGCTCCATTTCCATATTCTGTCCAAGTCTTCCTGGAGTAGTTCGCAATCTTTGTCACATCTCACTTTTCTTAACAATTTTGCATCGTCTGCAAATAGGCTCACATAACTGGACACCCCATCCACCATGTCATTTATGTAGACCGCGAACATTACTGGTGCCAACACTGATCCCTGTGGAACTCCACTCTCCACCAAGCCCCATTCTGATGGTCTGTCCTTAATTATTGTTCTCATTTCTCTTCCTACCAAAAGTCTTCCATCCATTTTAGTAAACTGCCATGCACTCCTCCTACCATTTCAAGTTTCCAGATCAGTCTCTGGTGTGGTACCTTATCAAAGGCCTTTTTTAAATCCAGATATATTCCATCAGCCCAACCATCTCTTTCCTGTATTACATCTATCACCCTCGAATAGTAACATATCAGGTTTGTCGTGCATGAACGCCCTTTTCTAAAACCAAATTGACACTCACAAAGTATGTCATTTTTCTCCAAGAAGTCTGTCCATCTATTCTTCACCACCCTCTCACACATCTTAGCTACCACACTTGTAAGTGACACTGGTCTATAGTTCAATGGGTCTCTCTTGTTACCTGATTTATAGATTGGGACAATGTTAGCTCTTTTCCAGTCTTGGGGCACTACACCTTCCCTTAATGAGGCATCAATTACTTCACAAACTTTTTCTGCCAGTTGCTCCTGCATTCTCTTAAAATCCATCCTGATACCCCATCAGGTCCCACAGCTTTTCTCACTTCTAAACTCCCCATCATATTCTTGATCTCCTCCACAGTTACTTGAAACTCCTTCATAATCCCTTTCTGTTCCATTACCAGTGGTTTGTCAAAAGCAGTCTCCTTTGTGAATACCTTCCGAAAGCATCCATTCATAGCCTCTGCCATTTCCTGGGATCTTCACTGCATACTCCATTTACTTCTAAACTTTCAATACTTTCTCTATTTTTGATGTTGTTGTTCACATGTCTGTAAAAAGCCTTGGTTGGTCTTTACATTTATCAATTATATCCTTTTCTTGTTTCTTTCTTTCTTCTCTTCTAATCAACACATATTCATTTCTTGCTCTTTTGTAACTTTCCCACTGCTTAATCCGTCTTTTCCTTCTCCACCTCTTCCATGCATCCTCTTTTCTTGTTCTAGCCTTTTCACATCTATCGTTAAACCAGTCCTGCTTTCCAACTTCTCTATGTTGTCTTATTGGTACAAATTTTTCTCACCTTCTTTGTATATTTTTATAAATTCCTTCCACTTTTCATTTGCTCCTTAGCACTCTTGAATTTCATCCAATTTGTCTCTTGAAAGAATTTCTTTAGGTTTCCAAAATCTGTCTTGGCATAATTCCATCTTCCCACTTTATATTCTTCATTTCTTCTAGATTTCTCTTCATCTATCACCTTGAACTCCAAAACTGCATGATCACTCTTTGCTAAAGGGCACTCCACCCTCATCTCCTCAATGACCATTGGCTCTGTACTAAAGACCAAGTCCAGTCTTGACGATGCTCCCTCTCCTCCAAACCTAGTATCTTCTTTGACCCACTGAGTTAACACATTTTCCATTGCCAGTGTCAATAGTGTATTTCCCATGTTGTCTCTGATCCTTCCATTGACCAGTCCTCCCAACACACCTCTTTACAATTAAAATCTCCCATCATTATAGTTCGTTCACAGCCACCCAACATTTCTTCCAGACATGTTCCTGTATCACTTATCATTTCTTCATATTCCTGTACTGACCATGCATTTGTCTTAGGTGGTACGTACACCACTATGTAGTGCCTCTTTTTCCTTCATTAGTTTCTGCTCTGATCTTTAGCACTTCTGCCTTTCCCATACCTTCTTTCACTTGATCCACCTTTATATCTTTTTAACCAGCAACATCACTCCTCCTCCCATCTTACCTACTCTATTTCTTTTCCAAACATTATATTTCCTTCTCCAACCATCATCAGGTCTTCTCCTCTCTCAGTTTTGTTTCAGTAAGACCCACAATATCTGGGTTCTTGTCCTCAAGTAATCGTTGAGTTCTAAAATCCCGATATCACTCCATTTATGTTGGAATACATTACATTCCGCTCATACGTAAGTTTCTTTAGTCCTTTCTTACTGTACTTTTCTGGGTTATGAACCACTTCCTCAGTCTCATATCCAAGATTCTCCAGAAAAACTCTTTCTTCTCCTCTTCTGTCCTCTCTTCATTTTTTTCAAAGCCTCCTTTCTCAACTCATTTAACATTTCTCTTTCCTTTTCACCGAGATCTCTTCTCAACCAAATCTTCCTTGTTGTTTCCTGCTGGGCTAGCCTCCATGACTTCTCCACCAATTCATCTACATCCTTTTGTGACTTAAGTTTGATTCTTATTGGCCTCATACCTTCTCTTGTGAACTTTCCAATTCTATGGAAGTCCTCTATTTCTTGTACTAGGTCTTTCCTCCTCCTGCACCACATTAATGATATTATTTATCACCTTTTTTATGTTTTTCTCTCTCTCCATTTTACTCGGTGTCTTATCCTCCTCCACACCAAATATCACCACACATCTCTTTTGTCTACAGTTTCCCTCACCAATGTCTCATTTGATTTAATAACCTTCACCACTTTCTCAGCAATCTTCTCTTCTATGATCTGTTGATCTATAATTTCAGCAAGGCCCAAAGTTTTCTCCCAGACTCTTTGATTTCCTTTTCCAGACTTGCAACTTTGTAATTTACCTCCTTTCTTTCCACTTCCTGACTTTTTTCCATTCAGCCTGCTTCTCCATCACTTTTCCTAGAGATTCTCCACATTTTCGCAATTCACTTTAATTAGCTTAACTTCCTCTTTCAGTGCTTCATTTTCCTTCTTCATATCGGCACACTCTTTCATTACATTGTCATAACTCGTTTCCAGGCCCCATACTTTTCAAACAGTTTTTCAATTTTACCTTCCAACTCCAGAATTTTCTTCACATAAGCGCTCTTCTCCATTATTCCTTGAAATCCTGTAAAGTCTGATTCATCTTTCGAGTTCACGGCCGCCATGTTGCGCAGATGTAAACAAACCAGCTGATGGCTCAAACGCAGGCTACAGTTTATATTTACCTTCCCTGGACATTATTTTGCTAATCAACAGTGTGTGTGTGTGTGTGTGTGTGTGTGTGTGTGTGTGTGTGTGTGTGTGTGTGTGTGTGTGTGTGTGTGTGTATTTACCTATTTACCTATTTGTGTATTACAGGGCCCGAGCTAAGCTCTCTGTGCCCTGTCTCTTTGTCCATTCCTCTCATATCTCTCTTTCATCTTATTGACACACACCACGTCAACGACATCACTGCTCAGTTTATTCCACTTATCAATGCTACAATGCGGGAAACTGTATTTTCTCACGTCATTTAGACAGATGTCCTTTATTAGCTTTTTTCCATGTCCTCGGAGATGATTATTTGTGGTCACCTTTATCAACTCTCTATCCAGTATGTCAATCTTGTTCACCAATTTATACATAGTTATCATTTCTCCTCTTGTTCTTCTCTCTTCTAATGTGGTTAGCCCCAGCTTCCTCAGTCTTTCCTCATAGTCTAACTCCCTGAGTCCTGGTACCATCCTTGTTGCCAGCCTCTGTACCCTTTCCACCTTCTTCACATTTTTCTTCATATGCGTTGACCAGACACATGCTGCATATTCTAACTGGGGTCTTATTAAGGTACATATGTCTGTGTTTCACTGTTTGATCTGCTGCAGTCTCTGACGAGACAGCCAGACATTACCCTATGGAACGAGCTCAGAGCTCATTATTTCCGATCTTTGGATAGGCCTGAGACCAGGCACACACCACACACCGGGACAACAAGGTCACAACTCCTCAATTTACATCCCGTACCTACTCACTGCTAGGTGAACAGGGGCTACACTTGAAAGGAGACACACCCAAATATCTTCACCCGGCCGGGGAATCGAACCCCGATCCTCTGGCTTGTGAAGCCAGCGCTCTGTATTCTAATGTGTGTGTGTGTGTGTGTGTGTGTGTGTGTGTGTGTGTGTGTGTGTGTGTGTGTGTGTGTGTGTGTGTATGTATGTATGTATGTATGTATGTATGTATGTATGGGGCAGCAGTCTTTGGTTGGTGTAGGGCATACATCTACGAGTCTTTATACACCATTGTGCATCCCGTATTGGCTTCATTATAATGGTGAGAAGCTTAAGTTGTAAATACGTGTAAGCGTTTTTGTATGGGAGGGTAAGTGCTTGTAATATCTGGAAGTAGTATGTTTATTTGATTAGTTCTCTCTCTCTATGTTTATTTGATTAGCTCTCTCTCTCTCTCTCTCTCTCTCTCTCTCTCTCTCTCTCTCTCTCTCTCTCTCTCTCTCTCTCTCTCTCTCTCTCTCTCTCTCTCTCTCTCTCTCTCTCTCTCTCTCTCTCTCTCTCTCTCTCTCTCTCTCTCTCTCTCTCTCTCTCTCTCTCTCTCTCTCTGCTAAGTCCTTCCAATTTTATGACATCCTCGGAACAGGTTATTGCCTCATCCATAACATTCAATAACACACCTGTCTGAGTAACTGCAGGTGTTCATACATAATACAAAGCAAGGAGATGTGTCAGCTCTGTAACAAATGGAAAAGCCACATAAATACACTCAGCTGTCACGATAAAGGACATGTTACCTCCCTCACAAACACACACACACACACAAGGGAATATGCTTGAAGGACGTGAAGAAATATTGTTTCCCACAGAGATGTGTGGAGGTGTGGAATAGTCTGAGTGAGGAGGTGGTGTCAGGGAGGAGTGTGCATAGTTTTAAAGGAAAGTTGGATGTGTGTAGATATGGAGACGGGGCCACACGAGTAGGATACCCAGGCCCTGTAAAATTACAACTAGATGAATACACACACACACGTGTGACAAATTTATTGAGTTTCTACTCTAGAATAGTTGATAAAGTACAAGAGAGAGAGGGATGGGTTGACTGTATTTATTTAGATCTAAAAAAGGCTTTTGATAAAGTGCCACATGAAAGATTACTATGGAAGTTAGAGGAGAAGGGTGGCTTAAAAGGAAGCACATTGAGATGGATGAAGAATTACTTAAGGGGGAGAGAAATAAGGACGATAGTTAAAGATATGAAGTCCAAGTGGAGAACAGTAGACAGCGGAGTGCCACAGGGTCAGTATTGGCACCAATACTTTTTCTCGTATATAAAATGACATGCCAGAGGGAGTGAACAGCTACATAAATCTGTTTGCGGATGATGCGAAACTGTGCAGTCATTAAACAAAAAGAGGATTGTGAAATACTACAGGAAGACTTAAACAAGATCTGAAATGGAGCAAAAATGGAGATGGAATTCAATGTGGACAAAAGCCATGTCATGGAAATGGGAAAAAGTGAAAGACGACCAGTGGGAATCTATAAGATGGGAGATGGAGTAGAACTAGAAAAAGTAAAAAAGGAAAAGAACTTGGGAGTGACAATGGAAGAAAATAATCAACCGGTTAGCCATATTGATAGAATTTTCAGAGAGACGTATAATTTGCTAAGGAATATTGGAGTAGCATTTCACTATATGGACAAGGAAATGATGAAGAAATTGATAAGTACTAAAATAAGACCTAGATTGGAATATGCAGGAGTTGTGTGGACTCTCCATAAAAAGAAACACATAAGAAAATTAGAGAGACTACAAAAATGGCTACAAGAATGGTTCCAGAATTTAAAGGGATGGCATATGAGGAGAGACTAAAGGCAATGGATCTACCAACCTTGGAGCAGAGAAGAGAGAGGGATCTGATACAAGTTTATAAATTGATTAACGGAATGGATGAAGTGGATAATGAGAAACTGATCCTGAGAGAAGAATATGACTTTAGAAGCACATGATCGCATAGTAAGAAACTAAGGAAGGGACGATGTCTGAGAGATGTTAAAAAATTTAGTTTCCTGCAAAGATGTGTTGAGACTTGGAACAGTTTGAGTGAGGAAGTGGTATCAGCAAAGAGTGTACATAGTTTTAAAGAAAATTGGATAAGTGTAGATATGGAGACGGGACCACACGAGCATAAAGCCCAGGCCCTGTAAAACTACAACTAGGTAAATACAACTAGGTAAACACACACACACACACACACACACACACACACACACACACACACACACACACACACACACACACACACACACACACACACACTGCTTTTGTTGCTTCACACAGCTTTTGTTTTATCTTAGCATATGCACAGCGCTTCATTCAGTACTCTGGTAATCCACCCCTTCCCGCCCTGCTCCGCTCAAGCCCACCCCATTCCACTCCACCCCAGCGCGCTCCGCCTTTCGTTAACACACACACACACACACACACACCTGGTGGTACAGTGGTAGTACGCTCGACTCCCAATCGAGAAAGCCCAAGTTCGATTCTCAGGACAGGTCTGAGGTCATTTGGGCAAGGCTTCTATTCAAGTGTGTGGCCCCTGTTCACCTTGCAGTGATTAGGTAGCTAGGCCTGTATTTATAAAACTATGATTCGACATAAGGTAAACATAAGTCCACAAGATGGCGGACACCATGACTTACATGAAACATAAGTCTTATATCTCACGTTAAGTCATCATAAACTCGCATTCCCGTTATGTTTGGGTGGGAGCAAGAATAGCATCACTATGTCGAATCATAAAGTCAACATGGCGGAGGCAGTGGGACAGAGACGACGCCACCTGAGAAGTTTTCATGATCGTAGAGACGTGTTGGCTGAACTAAGTGACTCAGAACTGATAAGAGGTATCAGTTAGAGCGTGCAGCCAAGATATATGGGGCTGACATGCAAGGATTCTTAGGGAAAATGAACTCTAGCAGGGCTGTGAGAGGGAGACGGTGACAGCTGGATGCCGCCTTGAGGGAGACTGTGGTTACCCCAGTAAAAAGTGGCTTCTGACACTATATCTTCGACCTCTGCCTGCCCCACACTCCAACTACAATAGGTAAGTTTTGCAACATTAATGTTTTTCATATTGGACAGTTTGTTTCATTCATTCCATATTGCACATATACTCTTTAGTCTCAGTGAGTTTAGTGGGTTAGATTAGGGTGCTATTACATCTCATGGCATAAAGAAAAAGTTCTCAGTAAACTAGTTGCTTACATTATAATACAGTGGTACATATCTTTACCACTGGAAATTGTTAGCTCCAAATACATTAGTTTTACCAAATTTATCATTAGGGTAAATCAGGTTAGGTTTAGTTAAGTTAGTTTAGATTAGGAAAGTATATAGTTGGTTTGATTATAAATATTTAGTTCATTGTTAAGGTAGATTTAGTTATGCTTAGTTTTGTTACATTAGGTTTTATTTATTTTCTTACCAAACTTGTCATCAATGCTAGGTAAGGTTTAGTTAATTTCCTGTCAGTTTGTTAAGATGGGTTAGGCTAGGTTTAGTTAAGTTAGATATAACCAAGTTTGGTTTATTTATTTATTCATTTATTGTTATTGTCATGTGTGAGAATTTTTATTTTGATCATTTTGATGTGCCTTGAATGAATCTAGTAACCATTTTCATTGCAAATCAGTGTTTTACATGTTTGGGGTGATTAAGAAAATAGAAAAAAGATCTTCCTCCCATCAAAAAATAGTTTCATTACAAAATGTTAGATAGGTGCACCTATATATATATATATATATATATATATATATATATATATATATATATATATATATATATATATATATATATATATATTATTTTACTTGTTTTTTTAATTTATTAACTTTCTTTATTTCACAGATGGTGCTCAACCTCTACAACCCGTTGCTACATCATCCACTGAGACGGTGGATGTCTCGGCACCAGCAGGTTTAGCCGTGTTAGGCGTTGGAAGTGCTGCCGTAGCATTTCCATCTGTACTGTTATGAACAATGACAACAAATGTTAGTTAAACCATCACAAGCATATTTATTGCAGATCCATCTCACTATCTATATAAGAGGTAAACAATCCTCTCAAGGAGGAAGTATCTTCCTGCCCCCATACTCCTCATACACAGTGTAAGTGTATATGGTGTGTGTGTGTGTGGTTACCCCATTTTTGCTGTCTTCCTCCTGGAGGAGGGTGTTGGCTTTGTCTATGCATAGATAGATAGTTAATGTCCTTACACTTCAGTTTTAAAGATATTTTATATGCTCTTATTGATATTTTCAGCAGTAGGGTAATGTGCTGTTATTGTGTTGCAGACAGGTACTGAGTGCACTTGTCATTAAGACACATTCATGTGTGGATGCATTTCTTGTGAGCTACCATTTCCAACCTTCCATAATTGAATATCAACATAGGAAATTCTTCATATTAATAAGACCCATCAATTTGATTAGGTTAAGTTACTGGAAATTATACTCTGTTATGTGTAAGGTGGCAGAAGTTGTCCTTTATACCTGGAAGCATTAAATACAATAAATTGATAGTTTGTTGCCTGTGTTTCTCCAAACCTAAGCAGGGTGTTTATAAAGGAAGGCAGGTGGGCATTACTGAGTGTTTGAGGGAGAGTGAATGTGAGGTATGAAAGAAGTGGTGTGGTGTGCAGCAAATGATAAAAGCAAAGGAGTGAAAAAAAAAGGTTGTGTTCTCTTAATGTCACCTAGAATGTGGGAGGATATAGATATACAAGGGTGGAATGGTTAATACTTTTCAAAACCAAGATGATCCATACGTGTATGGAATGATTTACTCACTCAAATTCTTGTCTATGTCATCAAGGGCTTGGGAAGTGGACCACCTCCTACATCAAATAGATCCATTAGTAAAGTGGCCACTAATATTCAATGCTTCACTACTAGCTTTCATAAAGCATAGCAATATAGGTTTTCCTATCCAAAAATGGGGGGAAAAGTAATGATTAGTTTATCAATTAACACTGCTGCTTATTGTGCTTGCTTGAATATCTTTTTTACTTAAGTACCTTAAATAGGGTTGTGCAAGAAATGCCAGTATTACAAGTGCACAATACAAGTGTCATTACAGATTGTTACACCTTATCATTGTGAATATTTCTATCCCTAGACACACCTTCCATACTTGAATATCAACACTGGAAATTATTCTTCAAATCTTTGTTAGTTTAGGATAAGTTAGGTCATTGGAAATTATTCCTGAAATCAATGTATCTTAAGTGACATTGTTAGTTTAGGAAAAGTTAGGTCAATGGAAATTATTCTTCAAATCAATGTATCTTAAGTGACATTGTTAGTTTAGGATGTTGGGTCACTTAAGGTTGCTAGGTTGAAGTTAACAATGCCTATTGCTTGCTGACACAACAGTTACTGCTTCGTTTCCTCATCTGTGGTGGGTGTGGTACATCCATCATGTCAGTAGCAACCAACAACAAAACGAAGTAGCAGTATATGCGACTACTCGTGCGTGGGTCATAATTATGCTGTTTGTTTACATCGGGTGAAGTGGAGCCAGTGGACAGAGACACTATTATTGATTATGTTCGCCTTCAAATATACCTAAATTTCATATATTGTTAATCTTATTATTACAAAAAAAGCCTCAGACATGTTTATTTGTTCAAATCATCGTAACTGGATTAGTTTCAGTCCATAAGTTTCACTACTATGTTGCGATTGGCATCCCTGCGCTAAGTCGAGCTAAGCTAATGATGAAGGGTTACCGAGCCATAACTTTGCCACCTATGTCGCATCATAGCTACGATCGCTTATGTCTTGACTTATGTCTCGCTAACGAAAGTTTTATAAATACGGCCCCTGGTGTAAGTCGAAAGTTGTGACTCGCTGCAGGGAAGGAGAAACAAACTCCGAAACAAACAAATACACACGGTGTGGCCTGCTGATCATCCCAGGGCCTAGGTCACTAGGTTTATCTGGCGCTGTAAATAGCTGCCGCGCAGCATATGTCAGATGCCATTGGGGGGGGGGGGTTGTGTAGACTTAAGATATATGAACGTTAGTTTATAAGGATATACGTAAGTAGGTTAATAGGTAGAAGTTTCAGCTCTGTACTAGCTGCCATTCAAATAAGCCGAAATATTATTATTATTATTATTATTATTATTATTATTATTATTACACACACACACACACACACACCTTAGTCTGACGTGGTTCGCCTTGCATTGTCACTCGCCTCTTAATAGATATTATTGTCGTAGTTTTGATTATGTACAGGTTCAAGGTAAATTAATGTAGAAAACTTTATTGGCATCTTCTAACCTTGAGAGAGAGAGAGAGAGAGAGAGAGAGAGAGAGAGAGAGGAGTGTGGTACTGAATAGAATTAGCAATGCAGGAATCTAAAATTTAAGTGTATGTAAAGTGTATTTCTTGTATGATTGCTTGCTTATTTTTGAAAATAATTTTACTTGTCTATTTATTTATTGGTCTGTGGTATTGTTCATTGTAATGGTGAAAAAAATGTGTTGTATGAAGTGTATGTATATATATATATATATATATATATATATATATATATATATATATATATATATATATATATATGTGTATGGATGGCTGTATGTTTGTTGAGCAGATCTTCAGTTGGTAATTCATCATAATGTATTGTGGTTATGATGTGATAGGCTTATAATGTACACAGTGAAGCATTGGGTTTATTCTTTGGATTGTCATACTCTCTCTCTCTCTCTCTCTCTCTCTCTCTCTCTCTCTCTCTCTCTCTCTCTCTCTCTCTCTCTCTCATAAATAAAGACTAGAAAACAATTAGTAATATAAAACACACGCGCACGCACGCACACACACACACACACACACACACACACACACACACACACACACACACACACACACACACACACACACACACACACACACACACACACACACACACACACACACACACACACACACACACACGGCCCAGTAGCTCAGATGACCGGGGTTCGATTCCCCGGCCAGGTGGAGATATTTGGGTGTGTCTCCTTTCACGTGTAGCCCCTGTTCACCTAGCAGTGAGTAGGAACGGGATGTAAATCGAGGAGTTGTGACCTTGTTGTCCCGGTGTGTGGTGTGTGCCTGGTCTCAGGCCTATCCGAAGATCGGAAACAATGAGCTCTGAGCTCGTTCCGTAGGGTAACGTCTGGCTGTCTCGTCAGAGACTGCAGCAGATCAAACAGTGAATTACACACACACACACACACACACGGTAGCTCAGTGGTTAGAGCGCTGGCTTCACAAGCCAGAGGACCGGGGTTCGATTCCCCGGCCGGGTGGAGATATTTGGGTGTGTCTCCTTTCACGTGTAGCCCCTGTTCACATAGCAGTGAGTAGATACGGGATGTAAATTGAGGAGTTGTGACCTTGTTGTCCTGGTGTGTGGTGTGTGCCTGGTCTCAGGCCTATCCGAAGATCGGAAATAATGAGCTCTGAGCTCGTTCCGTAGGGTAACGTCTGGCTGTCCCATCAGAGACTGCAGCAGATCAAACAGTGAAACACACACACACACACACACAGAAGAATAGTTTTTACCATCATTTATTCATATATTTTTTTCCCTTCCCTCTCTTTCTCTCTCCTGCAGGTAAGCCTTTACACCCTCCGCCATCTACCAGCCACTAGTCAGTTGCCACAGGACTACACCAAGGCCAGGGCGGGTGAGGGAGGCCTTGAGTATTCGTGGCTAAAGGCTCTTCAGACACTGAGGTGAGTGTACTAGGATTGATGCTGAGCTGTGCCGCCATCTCCACCACCACCACCACCACCACTTTTTTTTCTCCCAAGGTGGTGGTGGTAGTAGTAGCAGCAGTAATAGTAGTAGCAGCAGCAGCAACAACAACAGCAGCAGCAGCAGCGTCTTCTTAGATGTTTTCTCATGACATTTCTTTCCAGTGTTTTTTTTTTTTTTTTCTTCTGTTATTGGTGTAATTTTTTTTCACTGGTTTTGCATTATGTTAAGGGTTTCTCTCTCTCTCTCTCTCTCTCTCTCTCTCTCTCTCTCTCTCTCTCTCTCTCTCTCTCTCTCTCTTTCTCTCTCTCTCTCTCTCTCTGATAGATTATTTTATATTGCATGCGTATATTGTAATTATTTTTTGTCATTAATGCGAATATATATATATATATATATATATATATATATATATATATATATATATATATATATATATATATATATATATATATAGTGTGTGTGTGTGTGTGTGTGTGTAATTCACCTCCTTGGTCGTCTGCTGGTCACCCAGCCAGTCTTCCCATTACGGAGCGAGCTCAGAGCTCATAGACCGATCTTCGGGTAGGACTGAGACCACAACAAACTCCACACACCGGGAAAGCGAGGCCACAACCCCTCGAGTTACATCCCGTACCTATTTACTGCTAGGTGAACATTGACCACACATTAAGAGGCTTGCCCATTTGCCTTGCCGCCCCGGGACTCGAACCCGGCCCTCTCGATTGTGAGTCGAGCATGCTAACCACTACACTACGCGATGTGTGTGTAATTCACCTCAGTTACATGCTGGTCACCCCGCCAGTCTCCCCCATTACGGAGCGAGCTCAGAGCTCATAGACCGATCTTCGGGTAGGACTGAGACCACATCAACACACAACACACCGGGAAAGCGAGGCCACAACCCCTCGAGTTACATCCCGTACCTATTTACTGCTAGGTGAACAGGGGCCACACATTAAGAGGCTTGCTCATTTGCCTCGCCGTTTACCGGGACTCGAACCCGGCCCTCTCGATTGTGAGTCGAGCGTGCTAACCACTACACTACGCGGTGTATTTACCTAGTTGTATTTACCTAGTTGTAGTTTTACAGGGCCTGGGCTTTATGCTCGTGTGGTCCCGTCTCCATATCTACACTTATCCAATTTTTCTTTAAAACTATGCACACTCTTTGCTGACACCACTTCCTCACTCAAACTGTTCCAAGTCTCAACACATCTTTGCGGGAAACTAAATTTTTTAACATCTCTCAGACATCGTCCCTTCCTTAGTTTCTTACTATGCGATCTTGTGCTTGTAAAGTCATATTCTTCTCTCAGGATCAGTTTCTCATTATCCACTTCATCCATTCCATTAATCAATTTATAAACTTGTATCAGATCCACTGAGCTACCGTGTGTGTGTGTGTGTGTGTGTGTGTGTGTAATTTACCTCGGTCGTCTGCTGGTGGTCCAGCCAGTCTTCAACATTACGGAGCGAGCTCAGAGCTCATAGACCGATCTTCGGGTAGGACTGAGACTGTAACGTTGCTTGAGTCACCCCTTCAATCAACACAATCTTCGAAGAGAACGGAGCAGATTGACGGTGACTAAAACAAACTTACAAAGATATTTTAATATTCTTTTTCTATGATTTTGTGATATGGCAATTGATCAAATATGAGTGTAGTATTATGTTTAACATTTATTGTACAAGACGACAAGTGTAATAATTGCTTTATACTTTAATTACCACCATATGGTTGCATAGGATTTTTAGGATTCGCATTTATTATCTTATAACTTTGTGTATATAACAGAGCAGATTTCATAAGTCATTATGGACTGCTCCTCAACGTCACCAACCATAAACTGATGCAACCTTCTGCTCAACACCCCTTGCCTGCCACCGCCGGTGCCCGGAAATCTGGTCGGTGAAAACAGATACACCCTATGACACGCTGAGTCAAGAATTTCCTGAAATATTCTGACCAGAACTCAGTCATAAGCCTGGCAACCCAAGAAAATATAGAATTTTCCACTACATCAAGACAACAGGCCCTTCCGTCCATTCCAGGTTTAGACACCTATCTCCTGAGAAGCTTCAAGCAGCAAAACAAGCTTACACCAACATGGAACGAATGAGCATATGTCAGAAGGTATCAAGTCCTTGGGCATCTCCTCTTCACCTCGTTAAGAAAACCGATGGAACTTAGCGGCCCTGTGGCGATTACAGAACCTGACCACTATCCCCTGTCCAACATGGCGGACCTTACTTCCAATCTACATGGGGCTAAGATTTTCTCTAAGCTCCATCTCCTAAAAGGTTACTCCCAAGTTCCTGCGTTCCCCAAAGACATACCCAAGACGGCAGTCATCACACCTTTCAGAACTTACACATTCAACTACTTTACCTTTGGCCTACAAAATCCAGGGGCTACATTTCAATTCCTAATAGACGGCATCCTGGGTGACCTTCCATTCTGCGCCTGGTACGTAGACGACATCCTGGTCATCTCCAAAAACACTGAGGAACATCTCCAACATCCCTGGACCATTCTGCAGCAACTCCAAGACAACGGTCTAGTGGTGCGTCAAGACAAATGCTCTTTTGGTGCCACATCTGTGGAATCCCTTGGCCATTAGATATCGCCAGCTGGTGTCTCCCCTTTCCCGTGCAAGGTGGAGGTAGTTTCAAAATTTACTTGCCCCACCACAATCAAAGAACTCCAAGAATTCGTAGGTATGGTCATTTACTACCACAGTTTCCTGCCGAAGGTTGCTCAAATCATGGAACCGCTCTACAATTCCCTCACTGGCAAGCTGGAATGGGGATTTGAGCAGTAAAAAGCCTTTGAGGCCACTAAGACCGTCCTCGCTGCAGCTACAACTCTCTCCTTCCCCTGCCCTGAAACTCCTCTCATGCTAACCACAGACACAAGTTCCGTTAATGGTGGAACAGTCATTGAGGAGAACATCAAGGGTACAACACGACCGCTGAGATTTTTCAATAGGAAACTCAGATAAGCAGAAGCAAAATATAGCACATTCGACCGTGAACTACTTTTTTTTTATGTCCTGGACTAAATCACCTGTAGATAACTTGAAGAGTATTGACAGCACTGTTAAGCTTCCTCCCATTAGTGGCGCAGGCAATTTTATTTATAGTGGTACCCATATTAGGGCCCATATCATCACCCAAGCGCATCTTTGGTGTAACCACCTAGAACCTGGTTATCATGGTGACATGTAGGTAACTTTAAACCACTTGACAAATGGCATTGTTTCAAGGCCGTACTTGGTGGGATTCGAACCTACGCATGGACGTCTGTCCAGACCATCGACCACTCGTTCACGCCTTCTCCAAACAGGATGATGTTTGGTCTAACTGACAAAAGCAGCAACTCTCCAGTATCGTCAAGTTCAATTCCACCATCGTGTACACTCCTGGAAAGATGAATCTAGTAGCAGATGCCATCTCAAGAGTAAAGATAAACTTGGTCCACCTTAGAATTAATAAGATAGCAACTGCCCAGGAAAACGACTCTTAACCTGTAGCCTACTGCACCACCATGACCAGTCTGCTATGGAAGGACATTGATTTCAGAGACAGGAGCTGCAGCATCCTCCATATGACGTCAGCACCAGTCAACCGCACCCTCTCATCCTGAAGCCCCTCCACTGCAAAATCTTTGACATTGTCCATGGTTTGTCACATCCGTCTGAACGGTCAACTGCCCATCTGATGAAGGAGAAATTCGTTTAGCACTGGATGAATAAGGACATAAGGCAGTGGTCACGATGGTGTTTCGCCTGTCAGATAAGCAAAGTCGGCCACTACACAAATCGGGGACAGGAGAATTCCACCAGCCCAAACATCGTTTTGGACATCTTCACGCCAACGTGGTCGGTCCCCTTCCACCATTAGATGGAACACAGTACCTCTTCACCACTACGGAGCGCTCCACACGATGGCCTGAAGCAATCCCCATGAAAAGTGCTACTGCTCAAGACTACACAGAAATCTCTTACATGGATGGATCAGCCGCTTCGGTGTTCTGCATGATATTACTTATGACAGGGGCCCTGCTTTCATCTCTCACTTGTGGATGTCCCTGGGAGAGTTAATGTGGGCAAGCATCCACCACACCATGGCATACAACCCAGCAGCCAACGGTATGGTGGAGTGAACCCACCACACCCTAAAAGCTGTGCAGATGACACGTTGTACTGGACTAAACTGGAGTGCCCAACTATCCTGGGTCTTCCTTGAGATCACGGACATCACTGAAGGAGGGACTACGCGTCTCCCCTGCTGAGATGGTGTTTGGAGAACCTCTTGTCATTCCAGGAGAGCCTTTTCCACCATCCAACACTGCTGAAGATGGCAACCACCTCGCCAGACTATACCAAGTGGTGGGGAGATACTGGCCATGCGTCCAGACACACAAGACATGGCACCTCTCAAAAACACTCAACGCCTGTAAGTTCGTCTTTGTAAGGAACGACGCTCAAAAATTCTCCCTCACCCACCCATACCAGGGACTTTACGCTGTCCTGGAGAGTAACTCGAAGGCATTATAAAGGAACCAGAATCTACGCCGACATCGCCCCTTTTTTATGGCCAAACTTCTCTGTCATACCACCCATGCACACCTCCTCCTACACAAATCACTGAAAATGGACCTCGCCCGACCTAATCCTGCACCGGATGGCTCACCCGACGGTCCGACAGATTTGACCTTTAACCAGGAAGGGACTCTCTGCAAGAGAGTCCCTTCCTGGGTATGGGAGTATTTGCAACGTTGTTTGAATCACTCCTTTAATCAACACAGAGTCCTCAAAGAAAACGGAGCAGATTGACGGTGACTAAAACAAACTTGCAAAGCCATTTCAGTATTCCTTTGGTATGAAATGATGATATGGCATTTAATTAAAGATGAATATGTTTGATATCTACTTTTATCAAGAAGACAACTGTAATAGATGCCTGTTACTTTAGCTAAATAACACCATATAAACACACCCAAATATCTCCACCCGGCCGGGGAATCGAACCCCGGTCCTCTGGCTTGTGAAGCCAGCGCTCTAACCACTGAGCTACCGGGCCGTGTGTGTGTGTGTGTGTGTGTGTGTGTGTGTGTGTGTGTGTTATGCATATTAGTTCATTTATTAGTGACTTATTTTTTCTGAAATTTAAACGTGCTACAAATGCTCCGTGGAGAATATTGGGGTAGGGAGGGGTGGGAGGTGGGATCGGGAGGAATGACGGGTGGGGGATGGGAGGGGAGGGAAGAGGCAGGGATTAGAAGTTGAAGGGAACAAAGTTTAGGTGGGTTTCAATGGAGAAGGTGGGTGGGGGAAAGAGCCATTGTGGAGGTGAGGGTGTGGTGGCGTTGAAAAAAAAAAAAAAAAAAAAATATATATATATATATATATATATATATATATATATATATATATATATATATATATATATATATAAGAATCTAATAAAAAAAATGTGCCTTCAAAATACATATAATAATCGCATCAGTTATTTCCTATCTTGCATCTGTTATTTCGGCTGCTGGTGCTGTTCATCCTAGTTTCCTGAGAGCGAGCTAGCCGGTAGACTAGTGCTACCTCTCCTGTTGTGCTCCTCTCCGATTAAAAAACAATGCGGTGCTAATATGCATCTCGAATACTGTCTATAACATATACTTCGTATAGTGTAGTTCATTAGTTTTCTCCCCTATTGCGTTCTTTCGTATTTGATATAGGATTATTTCACCCGAGCACTTTGTATTTTTATTTCACTTTTCTACTACGACGATAAAAATGAAGACTCTTGTCTGTACGCTGTGTAGGTAAGTCTAATTGTGTGCTTCAGACTGGTGTGCTGTAAATAGGAATGTTTGGGGTTTCCTACACTCTTCATCAGATTAATTTCAAAGGTCACGGAGATAATTAGTCAGGTTCTCATCGTAACATTTATCTCTCAACATTGATGCGGATTCCCTATCAGTAGAAACTTGAAAACCTAGACAACAACGTTACTTTCACTAGAGAATATTAAAGGAGTGGACATACGTGGTGGAACGAAATAGTAATCAGAGAATACGGCTTTTGGCACTATACGCATTATTACCTACCTACCCGCGTACTCCCTGATTCCACTCCACTCCACTCCACTTTTTGGCTGGGCTGCATTGCAAGTGAAGCCCTTACTGTACCATCTCTCTCTCTCTCTCTCTCTCTCTCTCTCTCTCTCTCTCTCTCTCTCTCTCTCTGCAATCGATCACCTTGCATGATGGAGCCACGGGGTCGCTACAGTACACATCTCCGTGCTGGTCTTGGCTAAGTCATCATCTCTGCCGCGGACAAAACCCAAAGACTGGAATGCCTGTGTGATTTGTGTAGCTCTGCCTTTCCCTGCAGCCAAGACACAGCGTTCACAGCACCGCATTC